>NC_088927.1:33345000-33582500 GCF_038396675.1 Hydra vulgaris
AAACATATTGGAAGTTGCCAATCTAACACATTATCTTCTTCTTCATTTCCTTCTTCGTTAACATCATCAAGCTCAACATTACCATACATGGATTCTTTATAACTATAAGAAACTTAATTTTAAATAATTATAAACTTGAATTAATTTAAAACCAGTTGGAACATTTCATACAAAACATAATTATGCTAATAAAATTAAGTACAATATTCTATAAATTATGACTAATTATGACCTAAATTCAAATTCTTGGAAGTTTTACAAAAATTTACACCACAAAAATTATTGATATGTATAATCTATAATGTAGTTCTAATCTGGAATGATAATATAAGTTTTTTTTACAACAAAAGCATATATATAATTTACCAAAAAACAACAAATAATATAACTAAAAAAATATATTAGAGTAGCATACATGTTTTTTATGTTTTAAATGTCAACATTTCCTAGAAATCATGCTTTTTGTTTCATATTTATTGAGAAGTTTCATATTTACATGGTTTTGATAACTAATTATTGACATTTAATGTTAGTATAGAGGTTGTTTTTTATTTCATGTTATTGTTTTTTAAAATAGATTTGTTATTTAGTTAAATTAGCATGATAGTATTTTTGTTGTTTTTTGTTGTTTTTTTTTTTTTTGCTGTTATTTTTCCACATAGTTAGTATAACATTTAGTTGCTTTAATAGTAAAAAAACAATTTTCTAAATTTTTAAATAAATTTGTTAAATAGACATAGTTACTTAAAACAAGCTACTCTAAAAGATTCAAATACAAAAAATTTCATTAATAATACTATAACATTTTAGACAATATTATCATCATTATAATTAATGAAGAATTAAACTGATTGAGATACTTTTGATGTATATTTTTTTGGTGCAACAATCTATTATTAAGAAAAGTTACAAAATTTAAGTAATGAAAAGACGCAGTTTTTTATCCAATTTTATTTAACATTCTAGACAAAATTTAGTTTAGCAGAATTTAAAAAATGGCATATCCTAGACCAAGCCTATATGAGCGAGGGTAAATTCTACAAGGCTTAAAAATAACATTGAAATTTTTAAGTTTTACTCGGATTGACGTACTATATGATAAAAAAAATACATTGCGGATAAAGAAACTGGGAATCGGAGGTTTTACCATATTCGGAAACCCTAAATAAGTAGATTATATTAAAATAGATTATTTTGATTCAAAAAATCATAGAAACAGTCTCAAAAACTATGATTTGTTTGTGTTGCGCATGTGCAAGTGCCAGAAAGAATAATCTCGGTTAACCGATTGGCGTAGTCGCATAGAGATAATCTATCCTAAGGAATGCCTGGAATTAGTTATATTATCAACTTATTAAAATATAATCAAAAACTTTCAACTACGCCGAAAGATCGGCGATAACAACAAACTAATTATAATAAATTTAGTTTTTATTTTAGAGATACAGTATCTCTGAATGCAAACAGATGCTTTATCAACTTACGAATAACGAATTAAAAATAAAACTAAAATCATTATGATTAGTTTGTTGTTATCACCCATCTTTTGGCGTAATTGAAAGTTTTTGTTTATATTTACATATTGACATAAATAAGAAAAGTGACGACACACACGCGCGCAGACACACACACACACACACACACACACACACACACACGCACACACACACACACAAATAAGCCACTTAATTGGTTAGTTATATTCACTGAATAGGTTATTTCGACTTAAAGAGTATTTTTAATTATTGTTACTTTATATATAACGTGAAATCCAACATTAAAAAGTTTTATATTGACATTTTTAAGAATGGTGTAATTTCTCTAATTAATAAACCAGAATAACAGAATTACAAACCAACAATTACTAAATCAACAGCTTCTCTCATTAATAATTTTATAACTACTGATTAATTTGCCAAATATCTTAAAAAAGAAATATATATACATAAATACATACATACATACATACACAGGCCCGTAGGAACAAAAATTATATGGGGGTGGGGGTGGCAGTGCTGGATTAAGGGGCCCCGAAACAGTTTTAAGGACCTTTTTTTTTTTTTCAGTCATCTTTGTTCAAAAAAAATGCCCTGGGCCCCGAAAAGTCTTAATCCGCCTCCGTCGGGGGGCAATACTACTGGGTAGGTCAAATAGTAGTAAGTCAAAAATTTTTGTCAAAGGAACTTACGCCGAAAATACGGATAACAAATTAGGTCTTTTCTATCCTTTTTTTCTTTTATATCTTAATTTGTAATCGTTTGCTTTTTTCTAAAAACTAACTTTATTATTTATACTTTAACTAAATTATTATTTATTTGAAAAATTATTGGGGGGTAGGGGGCAAATGCTCCTGCTGCCGCCCCCCACCGGTTGCTACGGGCCTGCACACATACATACATACATACATACATACATACATACATACATACATACATACATACATACATACATACATACATACATACATACATACATACATACATACATACATACATACATACATACATACATACATACATACATACATACATACATACATACATACATACATACATATGTATGTATATATAAATGTATGTATGACTTACAATACAATTATCACAACTTTTTATGCTATAACTTTCTGAAGTTAAATCTTAAATTAAAAAAAAAAGTGTTGCAATTATGGCTTGAGAAAAATTATCCAAAATTGAACAAAAGTTGTTATGTATGTAATATATTATATGGAAATTCAACTTAATACTTATAAGTTAAAAAACCAATAAAACATTATGGGCATATGTATGCAACAATTAAATATCTTTTTTTTCTAAAAAACTTCAACTTTTATGCTATGAGGAGTTACTATATTAGAGAAATAGAAGGAAAAACTTCCGTTGTTTAAGAAAATTCGATTTCATGTCCGTAACAAGGTACAGTTTCGAAAAAAAAACACGGGAAATTCCCGTGTTTTTTTTCAAAACTTTTTTTCAGAACAAAAATTCCCGACGAATCATTTTGCAAACAGAATTATTATTTGCAGTAAAATCGTTTTTACTAATAGTGAATTAAAAAAATAAAAAACAAACCCAGAATGAGTTTATAATTTTTTAGAAAAGCTGCGAATTGGGCTGAGATAACAGGGGATCACTTAAAATTAATGATGCATATAAGAATTATTCGAGAATGCATAAACTTGTGTTATAAAATCAACGTGTATTTGGTTTTTATGCTTGTTATAACAAGTATAAACAAAACTTTATGAAGGGTTACCCTTCATAAGGTTTTGCTACATGACAGAGAAGTTATAAAAACATGCATTCTTCCTATCGGACAATATTGAAAGAGGCTTAAATGGTTCAAAATAAATACAACCGGCAGTATAGGAAATTTAAAAGAAAAAAATTGTAAATAGAAACAAATACGGATTTATTATTTATTATTATAAGTCAAATACTTTTAGTGGCTCCGTGGTTTCATAAACTCAACTGATTTAGGGAGAAAATGCATAAGGAGTCCATCAACATTGAATGAGAGCTTGGGTTAGTGCAGTATATAGCTATACCGCTGAACTGAAATTCCAATGTTTGAAAATTTTTATTCCAGCACCCAGGTTAAATGCGGAAAGTGCTGGAAATTTCTCCTAACCTGACTATATAGACAGATTAGGAGAAATTTCGGCATTTTATTCATGTAATTTTATTTACGCTATTTAACCTGGGTGCCGGTGTCTTGAAATAAATTAACCCCCATAATAAATTAACTTTCGTTACGTACAAAATTACCCGGGGAGTTAATCCATTTCGAAATAGATTAACTCCCCTTGAAATAAATTAACCCCTGTCGGCGAAACAAATTAACTCCCCATAATATTTTAACTCCCTTAGAACAACTTATACGAATTACAAAAAAAGTGTTTTAACTTGATGTTTTCCAAATCTGTTGTTTTTAAATCTGTTGATTAATTATTGATATGGATATAAATTATATTTCTACTATTATTATGTCATATATTAATAGTAGCAATATATATATATATATATATATATATATATATATATATATATATATATATATATATATATATATATATATATATATATATATATATATATATATATATATATATATATATAATATATGATAGACTGCCTGCCTCAACCAAATCATCAGTCGATGTAGCAGCACTTCCATGCGAGTCAGGCTATAAGATAGTTGATGTAGCAACACTCCATTGCTAGTCAGGCTATTTATCAGTCGATGTAGCAGCACTTTGTTGCGAGTCAGACTATAAGATAGTCGATGTGGCAACACTTCGCCCATGATTTACAGTAAAAAAAATTAAAAAATAAAATCATTTTATTAAAAAAAACAAAAATAAAAACGTTTTATTAAAAAAAATAAAAATAAAAGCATTGTTTATATTATTTAAAACATTCAGAATGCTTTTAAAAACATTCTGGTCAATTAAATATGTTTTTTTTAAAAACGATTAATTTGTAATTAATCGTTTATAATTACAAATTAATCGTTTTTAAAAAAAACATTTAATCGTAAATAACAAAAGTAATTAAAAGTGACATATTTGTTGGCATAATAATTTTTTTCCTTCAGCACTTCCAAATGCAACAATCAAAATTTAAATATATATAATACTAAATATATTTTTTAAAAATTTTAAAATACTTACACAATTTTGTAAATATAACTATAAGTTAAATTATTTAAAACGCGTATTAAAGGGGGTTAATTTATTTCAGTGGGGGTTAGAAATACTTAAGTCCCCGGTTTATCCATTTCGCTATATTTTAAAATAATTTAACTCCCGGATTTAATTTTTTAACCGGGGAGTTAGAATGTTTTAACTTTTTGGGGAGATTTCGCTTCACCGGAATATAATTTTTCGGACGTCGGAATTTCAGGACTTATTTTCGGCACGAGAAAATAAAACCTCGTGTGCATTTAAAGATTTTTTTGAATTTAAGCATTTTTATTTATAACGATATATATATATATATATATATATATATATATATATATATATATATATATATATATATATATATATATATATATATATATATATATATATTATATATATGTTATATATATATATATATATATATTATATATATATATATATATTATATATATAAATATTATATATGTATAATATATATATATATATATATATATATATATATATATATATATATATATAAATATTATATATGTATAATGTATATGTATATATATATATATTATATATATATACTATTATTATATATATATATATATATATATATATATTATATATATATAAATATTATATATGTATAATATATATATATATATATATATATATATATATATATATATATATATATATATATATATATGTATATATTATATATATATAAATATTATATATGTATAATATATATATATATATATATATATATATATATATATATATATATATTATATATATACTATTATTATATATATATATATATTATAATATATATTATATACAATATATATTATATAAATATAATTAAATTTATATAAAATATAAATAGTTAGTTCATATAATTTATATATATAGTTAGTTTTATCTATTTCAGCTGTAACAGATATTTGAAATTCATTTGATGTAGACTTATGAAGTAGTGCAATGCTTGAGATCAAATCTCTGCTTAACCAGGCACATCATCCTTTTCTTGAGGCCGTTTATAAAGACTGTTACAGTAATCATACATGTCATATATATATATATATATATATATATATTTATATATATATATATATATATATATATATATATATATATATATATATATATATATATATATATATATATAGCTTAAATTGAAAAGTTTAATTAAAAGATTAAAAGATATATTTAAGAATTTAAATATGTTAAAGAACAAAATAAATCTTAGTAAGACGTAATGCTAATTAATAGCAACAAAAACAAAAAATGCATATTTCAAATACATGTATATTATATTTTTTTTGTATATGTAAAGAAATAAGTATATGCAATCCTTACATATTTAATATGTATGTATTTTATGTACCTAATGTATGATATAAATTGTATATAACAAAAATTGGCAGTTCTTTTATACAAAAGGTTGCTTGCAAGGTGTGTCCTCTTGAAAAACTAAATATTTTTTTTTAATTAGAGTTTCTGTATGATGAGTCCTAAAAAACTACAACTTGAATTTGAACCTTTGAAATAATCTAAGAAGCTACACGTCAATCACATTACCATCTTTTTTTTTAATATGAGAGGTATTCTATAGGAACAATGGGTGTAGGTGTTATCTTATGTAGGTGTTAATAGATATTTATTGCTTTGATTTAACTTAATTTGCACTCATTAAACTTTAAATTAGCTCTTCTATATTGTGATACCTTGCCCTTACTGTCTCTTCTTTGAGTGTGTTGGTAGGAGAACACTCTCTTATATTAACAATTTAAGACATCTTCTACTTTAAAATAGCATGTATAAGTCACGTTGATAAGCTGTTTGTCAATAGAGAATAACTTTATAATGACTTGTTATTGATTTTGAATTTTTAAAACAAAATGTCTGTTTTTTAGCAAAACATTTAAGCTGCAGTAAGTTTACAAGCTTAATTTGATTGCAAAACATTTTCCACTATAAGTATACCTTCAACATGATCAAAATAAAAACCTAAACTGATATATAAAACATTGTCATCCAGTGTCCAGTAAGAGTTTAACAAATAATGCAAACATGTCAACGTTTATCACACTTGTATTATAAGATGCTGCTTTAAGAACTCTTTTAGTGTAGTTTAATGTAAACTTGTAACTTATGTAAACTTGCATACTTTACTATCACATTTGACATTTTGAACCTTACCTTGTTCATAAGTGAAAAAAATTTGACTGCCAAATAATTATTTCTAAATAGTTCATAGTTTTTAGATTGCACGGCCTTTAAAGACTTTTTCAGCATTCAAAGACTTGCTGTAAAATTCAGACATGTGGCCCCTCTAATTACCAAGAAATTGCTGATTATTTTTCTGCTTTTTATGGTAACCCTTTTAAATCAATTTTGTTTTCACAACCTGATGTCTACCTTTAACAGTTTAAGATTGGCAATTTATTGTTGACCTTGTTTTTCCTAATTCCCAGTGCTGCAGTACATATTTTTAATAGTAAGTGTTTTTATTAAAAGTACCACCAAAAAAGAGGTAAAGAAAAAGTATGAAAAATGACCTTTTTTATTTCATGTTTAAAAAATTTTAGTTTTGTGCAATCACATCTAAAATATTACTTTTTATATTAAATGATTATCATTTTTGAAATTTTATATAATTTTTTTTCCCTAAGATCTGGATTGACTATTCTGGATGATTTTGAGGATGTATGGTACTACCCATAAAAATAATAAAACAAGTGATAAACTTTTTCAGAAATTAATAAAACTGAGTATGGTATAGGTGCACTTAAATAGATAAGGGTTGCTTGGATCATGTTGTCATGGTTATGGTCCTGTAATTAATTTTTGTGTCAGCAATAATTGACAATAAGTTGAGATAAAAAGGTTAAAGAAAAAAAAAAGCTTGTTTATATGTTCATATTAAAGCATTAAAATTATATGTTCATATTAGAAATAATATTTTTTTAATAATTTTATAATTATTTAGATTGTGACTTTTTTTTTTTTTTTTTTTTGGTGTATTCTATGTTTTTAGGTGTCATTCTATTGATTAGCTTGTAACTGTATGAGTGATGTTTAATCAATTTCTGTAAATTTTGATAATTTGGTTGATAAAAAAAGTTGTAAATAATATGGTATTGGTGATGGTTCTGATTAATGCTTAAATTAATGTTTATTATGATTATTGTTAATGATCATTATTTGTAATAATAATTGTACAACAATTTATCAATCATTGTTCTAATTTCTGTTTATAATTTTTGTATGTGTTCATTGTTTATAATTTTGTATGTGTTCCCTAGGGTGATTCTAAAAACAAATTTTTATGAAATTGTCTGCTGCCACCCCCTTAATGTGTTCTATGTAATAAGTTAATACTAAATTAAAAAAGTTTTTGAATAAAAAAAATTTTAAGGGTTGCTCAAGACCCTTAAACATCAGACAGGTCCCTGATATTTTGAAAAAAAAAGTTCTTTAAAATGATATATTTTTTCTTTTTTTTTAGTTGTTATTCGTGGTGCAACCCTCTCTCAAGTCTTAAACTCCGAAACACGAACATTGCCAAGCAAGGCCGCTGCGCGGAGAAACTAAGTTGAGCGCGGTACTTCCAGGGACGTGGTGGGAGTCGAACATATAATGTTAGGTCTCAAAAAAAGTGAAATTTTATAAAAATTTTAACTATAATAACAAAAATATATATTATTTTTGAAATTTGATTTCTGTAAGAAAATAATTTGCATCAAGATTTAATAAGTTTTAATATTGCTTATTTATTAATTTGATAATGCTATGCTATAAATAGTTTTGAATTATACCTGTATTTATAATTTGTGAAAAATTAATATTAGTAAAAAAAATTAGAATATTAACTATATGCAGAGCAAACATTGATTGAAGTTTTTTTATTTATTATGTAAATAATTCAAAAATATCTATCTGTATTATATATATGCATTGTATTATTTCTAATTTAATCTTTAATTTGTAATATATATCTTCAAATTATTATTTTGTAGTATAAAATGTCTTTGTCGGATCAATTAAAGAGTTTACAAATTCCTGGACAAGCTGCTATCCAACAAAATTTATCAATAAAGCATTCTATTTTGTTTGATGCTCAAACATCTGCAACACTTGATAATGACACTATCTTAGAAATTGGAATTACTGGATTCACTAATCTTTGTTCTATTGATTTTGTTTTTAAACAGTTTGAAGATCTGTTTACTAGAAGTGCCCTAAAAATACAGCGCAATATGGAAAATAAAGATTTTAATCGTAGATTGAGTAAAAAACTGTCAATGTTTTTGATGTTTTTGTCACCTTATGTTCTTTTAAAACCTGCCCACCGCGTTCTTGAATGGCTTGTTAGAAGATTTCAAATTCATATTCATGAGAAAAATGCATTAATTGGCTGCCTATTACCTTACCATGAAACACAGTTCTTTGGCAGAGTTGTTCAATTGTTTGGCGAGCTTGAAAATGATCAGTTGTGGTTTTTTTTGCAACCATTTAAGCAGTCTGGGACTGGTTTCAGTACTAATACTCTTGTTCAACATTGCGTAAAAAGTGAAGGCATGCTTCGGTTTGTCCATGATATGACAATGCAATCAGCAGAACTTTTAAAATACAGCCCAAAGTCCGGTTTTCGAATTATATTTTCATTTCATGCTCGGCTTTTTATTTCTGTTATAGATTCCAAATCAACAATTAAAAACAAATTTTTATCATTTATTTTAACAATAGTTACTTCTAGTTTAAAGATTCATCATAAAGATCTTGTATGCTCTCTTTACATGATTGTTGGCTTGATAAGTTCAAAAGTAAATTTGGCTAGAGATGTCACAAAATCTTTGCTTCAAGCTATTTTTCAGGTAAAGTTATTTTAACCAGTATTTGTATTAATTTTATAAAATTTAAATCATTCTTTGAACTGTTATATTTTAAAGTTAATGGTAAGAATATCATAGAATATTTAATTTGATAAATTTTTTTAAATTTATTTTTGTCTTTTCTGCTTCTTAGTAGTAAAAAAATATAATATCAAGCATGGACAGGAATGGGGTGCAATCGCACGTTGTTACTGACCACGCTTATAACTTTTTTTGTTTACAATTTGACCAAGTTTTTATTTTACGCAAAGGCAATTTGTGTAAATTAACAAAAATGTTATATTTAAACTTTTTTTTTATGTAGCCATGTATTTTTTATGATAAATATAAATGTTTGAAACTATTTTTCCATGTCTTTCTAAAAATCTTGTATAAGTTTTTTTTTCAAGTTACTTTAATTATGAATAAGTAAAATTTAATTTTCTTATTGCAATGAAGTGATTTAATTGCTTTATTTATTTATATTTATTTTTTTTTATTTTTAAAAAGAATTGTTTTAAAGTCTTTTTTTAAAACAGAGATCAAATCAGAGCATGAAATAATTAAAAAATACTATTTTAAAAAGACTTCTTTATTTTTTGAAACACTTTTTTGCAATTTTTTACAAAAAGTGTTTATACAATTTAAAAATATTATTTTTTCTTTTCAATAATTTAAATAAATTTGCATAGTTTTACTAAAATGTTTCATAAGTTTTAAATTTATTTATTTCAAACGCAATTAAAAATTTAACAAAAAGTAATTTTCGCTTTTAAGTTTTTTAAGTTTTGTTTAGAAGCTTATATATTTTCTTTTTCGTAAGAATCGATTTTTTTTTCATCAGTTTTTTTTTTATTAGTTTTTTTGTGTAGTTTTAGTTTAGCTTAGTGTTTCTTTTTTCAGCACATTTCTGAAATGTTTAAATCATCAAAACATTTAAACAGTCGTGGTCAAGTTTTCAACAAAGAAAAAAAGTTTTCGTGGTCTTCATTAGCATTTGATTGTCATTCCTGTCCAAGCCCGTAATATCAAATAGTATATTATAAAACAAAATATATTATCACAATACATAAATGCGTTTAAAATGAATATTGTCATAAATGGTTCCTGAATATTTTACCAAGTTTTCAAAGTAAATATTTGGTTAAAAATCTCTTAAAATAGATAATTAACATTTTTAGTTGCTTTGATTATTTAAGTTTTTATTGAAATAAGTATCCAATTATAAAATTCTTCTAAAGTAGATATTTAGTTGTGAGTTTCTATTTTTATTTAGCTTTAAGCCAAATCTTAATCAATATTGGCTTTAAGTTTCTATCAAGTTTTTATTGGCTTTAAGTTTCTATCTGATTTCTAATGGCTTAAAGTTTCTGTCCAATTTCTAATAGCTTTAAGTTTCTATCAAATTAGTACTAGTAATGAGTAAGCATCTTTACATTGAAATCAATAAAAATATTCTTGTGAGCATGTTAAAATATTAGTCTAATTTATGAACATACCTGTTCCAATAATGAAATACAAAAAAATTATAAAAAATAAGTCCAAATTTTATGCAAAAAATCTTCATTTATACATTTGAAGGTTTTAAAATTTTTTTTTTAATTTTCTCTTGTTTTTTATTATGCAATAAAATTTTATAAGATGTAATATTATAAGACAACATTACATAATAGTTTTTATAAATGTTTTTGAAAAAATTCAAAATAATGTCTGATTATGTACCATATTGACTTTGGTAATTATAGACCAAATTGACTTTTGTAATTATATACCAACTTGACTTTTGTAATTATATACTAATTTGACTTATATTATTTTTATTAAGTCATAATAACCATTTGACAGTTTTTTTAAAGTCAACTTTTAAATATTCTACCTTTTAAATGTACCTTTTAAATGTTTTACCTATATTGTTAGTTTTTGTTTTGACTATAAATAGGCAGAATATGTGAGAAGTGTATATATATTGACTGATTTTAATCAGTCGATATATATACACTCATACTATATATATATATAAAATCAGTGTATATATATCAACTGATTTTAATCAGTCGATATATATACACTCCTCACATATTCTGCCTATTTATAGTCAAAACAAAAAATAACAATAAAAACAAAAATAAACAACAAAAAAATGTAAATAAAAACTTTCTGCTTTGTCAATAGAACTGCATTTTTTTTGTTCATAAAAAAAGTAAATAAACATTACTTTAACTGAAATTACTTTAGTGGTTAGTTGGTACTGTCGCATAACAATAAGAAATGTGCCTTATATTAAAATTAATATCACACTTATATTAATAATAATAATAGGTATAAGGTAATTAACCATAGGAGAATTTTTTTTACTCATTACTTGTAGCGCAATATTGAAAAATTGTTTTATTTTTTGTTGTTTTCAAGAGCAATTGAAGAGAGACTACAATTTACATAAATTATGGTTTGTTGCACAGTTACAAGTTTTGTATTTGTCATACCAAAAAATGTATACATTTGTTGTATAATCATAGAAAAAAAAAACAAATGCTTTTTTGTGCTTTCATTGTTCCTTATTTGGAGCATAGGAAGTGAATAGTCTTTTTGTTCAAATTTGTTTAAAAGTGTTTTAAACAAATTTGTTTGATTTAGTTGTTATATTTTAGTTGAATTATTTTAGTTGAATTATTTTAGTCGCTGGAAACTGAATGGTATGAGGAAGGTTTATTATGTGTACTTTCTGTTGTTGTACATCAAAAACTGGAAAAGATAAGTTCTAGGTACTTTTATCCTTATATGTTTTGTAAAAGTTTTGTTTTATTTGAATTCAATTGAATAAAAAATTTAATTATTAAACAAAATGAAATTTAAAAAATTTTCAAAGTTCTTAAAATGCATGCTTTAATTAAAAATTTTGTTGTTGTTGTTGCTGTCTGACCCCAAACCCTCAGTTGATGTATGAATTTAAGCACCCACAGTGTCAGAGATCAGTATTTTTTTGCTGAACTCAAAATTTAAAAACTTTCATGTGCTATTTTAAATAAATGGTAAAATGAACATTTTATTTAAATTTTGAATAAAATAATTAATATAAAAAAATGCACAAAAAAAACCCTTTTATTTAAGTTCTGAGCAAATTAATTTTAAAAAATATTACAGTAAAATGAATGTTTAATTAAAATTCTAAATGAAGTAGTTAAAATAAAAACAGCAAAGCAAACTTTATTTAAATTCTAAAAAAAATTGTTTAAAAACATACAGCAAAACAAATGTTTTATTTAAGTTTTAAATCAAAATAAAAGCAAATGTTTTAATAAATTAAAACATTCATTAACAATTAAATAAATAAAATAATTAAAATACAAATAAAACAATCGTTTCAATTAATTTCTAAATAAAATATTACAAAATAAAATTTAACGTTTTTAATTTAAATTCTTAATAAAATAAGCAAAATAAAAACAGGTAAATGAACGTCTAAGTTTTTAATTCAAATCTTTTATTTGAGTTGTAAACAAAACAGTTAAAATTAAAATGAAATTAATTTTAAAAAAGTTAAAAAAATAGTTAAAAGAAAAATCATTTAATTTGTAATTAGATTTATAAAATAAATTAAAACTAAATTAATTAAAATAAAATTGTCAAGTGTAATGTTTTATTTTAATAATCGAAATCCTAAAAATTTGTTGTCAATTTTAGACTAACTGTAATCACATTCATTAATTTGTCAGATAATAAGGCACATCATAAGGCACTTGAAATTTAATTTTGACAAAAAATAATAATATTTTGAATTTATCATTTTTAGTGGACATCTAACCTTATAGCATTAGAAAATAAAAATACTTAAAAATAAGTTGTTATTTTTAAGTATTTTTATTTTCTAATGCTATAAGGTTAGATGTTTATTAAGTTGTTCCGACTTCTTAATTCAGAATTATGACTTGTTAAATAATTAATAACGTAAAAATAAAATTAAGAAATTATTCATTATTATTTTGCACTTAAGTAAAGGGCATGAACAAAAAATTTAAAAATTAATTAAAAAAAAAAAAGATAATATTACCGTTAGCAGAATTTCGACATAGCATCACTACTTATTTTTAATCAATGCTTGCATCATTGTTACTGTTTGTAGTAGAAATGCTTTTGTAAAATGAATGCATCGTACTAGGAACCCATGGTAAGGCTGTCATGAGATCTCTGTATTTTGGTAAAGCAATAGGTTTAGGTGTTGTTCGAATTGGAGGAACATTGTTGACCATTACCAATTATTTTCTTGTATTACGGCGCATATCAACGGATTTGAATTTCCCAATAAAATCAGTCTTGAAAAACACAATGCCGGGATGGGATTTTTTGAATTGCAACTAAACACAAGATGATATACTGAGCTTTTCTCCATTATTTATCTTTTTTCTATTGAAAAAGCAACCTTTGTCCTCAAGTAAGGAGGAAAAATTTTTAGAGTCTTCTATAACCAAGTCAAACCCTACAAATGGCTTTGTTGGATTACAATTTCTCACAAATTGAACCTAGTCGTATGGAGACATGCTGAAACTCTTCAATTGTTTCTTTTTTCTCTCTATAATAGCCCAAGAGTAGAATGCAAGCATGGACGAATTGCGGTTTTGCTTAGAAAGTTATCTGACTACAGTGTTAGTTCCTTGACGTTTTCCAAAGAAGTACTTGAAGCCTGCTTCAGTAAACAAGAGGCTAATTCATTTCTCCTTGGCCTGCCTTTGTCTCATCCCACATACAGCAATATGTTTTGTTGGATGCATCATTGAAAATAGTGTAGTTGAAGGTCCAGAGTTTCCTCAAAAAAAAACTTTAAGAGTTATTAAGTAAGGGAGTTAGTAGACATTTTTGAAGATCAACCATTAAAACCTTCTGAACATTGCTACCTTTAGCCAATATTTTTTGAGCTTCTTTTTGATGATTGTCTTTGTTTGTTTGTATTTCTTCTTTTTCTGCCTCTGTTTTGGCATTAACCAAGGCTATACGATACAAATCACCCACATCGCATGTGTCGTTGCTTGGTTCTTTAAAGGAGTAGGTAAAATCTTCGTTTAACATTCTATAGTAAATGTAATGAGATGCGACTTGACTTTCACAAATATTTTTTTCCATACACTGTTCTTAGTAGTAATTGTACATGATATTTAAATTTAAAAAACTTCTAAAGTATGACTTTTTTGTACGTTCTCCACTGTAATGACTTTCTTCAACAGTGATATTTTAATGTGATTTTTAATACCATTTAAAACTAACTCTGTAGTTTTATTTGGAGGCACTTTTTTTCCTCGTTGATCAAGTAATATAGGTCCCCCTTGAGCCTTTTTGTTTTTTATCTAATGCCACAGATACAAATTTTTCTCCAATGGATAGTGTGTTAATGAAAAATACTTTACATACAGTTATTCTGTCGCGCACTTCAAATGAATAGCATTTTGTATTTTGATGACATTGGTTCTGAGCATTATTCCTAGGCCTGGATCGTGCTATAGATTTTTCTTTCACAAGTGAAGCAATATATTGTGCCTTCTGAGTCCAAGCTTTGTTAATGTACCAAAAGCTAGCAAATATGAGTGCTCTGTCAACATCATTAATTTTTTCACCACACTTAAGATAGCAACGACACTCTTTCATCACCCTAGATTCTTTTACTCTCCCACCCTTTGTTACATACTGCTCTATAGATGTCCGTTTCCTTTTTTGAATTTCATTATTCTATTGTTCTGGTTTCCTGACACACTTTTTGCCCTTTATCCGGCGATCTTTGTGTAGATCCGAAACCTCTACACGGCTTCAAAACGATCCAAAATTTCTTCTCGGAGATCTGCAAACTCTTCATCACTACTTTCAGATCCTGTCTTCATTACTGTTCAGCAATAAATTCACAGGATTATTTCTTTGGCCTTCATTAATGTCTGAATCACTAAAGATGTAACTGTTTTCATTGGGTTCATAAATTTTATCATTATCAGTATCATATTCAGATGACAAAGGATTGAATAAAAGGAAATCAGATGTTTTTTGAATACCACTTGTACTTGGTTGAAACATTGTACTATCTTCCATTCGGTTACCTAAATGGTAAAAAAAAAGAAGGTTAAAATTCGATTTTATAATGAGCTAATCATAAAAGTTGTGATTTTTTTTACAAATAAGCATGTAGTACCTTCATCCAACTCGTATATATTCCTATGTCCTTCTATATTTAGCTCTGTAGAAAAAGTGGGCAGCATATTAATTGGTTCATTATTGGTTACACCATCTGAAATATAAAGATAAAATCTTTTAACGTTAGGGATATACCAATTATTAAAACCAAAAAGATTAGATGTTTACACAAAAGCATGTAGCACCACTATCTACCGGAAATGTATCACATTCATCTTTATTCAGCTCTGTAGAATAATTGGGTGGCTCCTTACTTAGTTCATTCACATCTAAAATAAAAATAAATAAAACAAACATTGTTGGCAGTGAAATTACAAAAAATATTGTGGTGTGGTGTGAGAAAAAAGTAACCTCAAAACGAATGTTTTCTTCTTGTTACATCACGTAACAAGATTAGTAAAGTGATTGAATAGGAAAGAATAAAAATTATAAAACATAAATTTATATATCTTTGTATAATAATAATAGAGTATTGTTCTTACCTCAAATTTCTGTTTGTTTATGTTCACATTTCTTTTTCATGGCTACGACCATTTCAATAACTTTTTTACCTCTGCTAGTCATTTTAAAGACTGGATGTGTCGAAATTATTAAATATTATTGTAACTTTTAAAAACAATCACTTAATTAGAGTAAAAAAACATCAATAATACTACACAGAGTTGTTTGTTCTTTGGTGCACTTTGACAGATGATGCAGTGTGAACTTAGTAACAAGATAGTAGATTAGCGTCTAATGTTCACAGACAAATTTAATGTTAGAAAGTAAAAGGACATATCTGGACAACCGACCTTATGCAACTCCTAAACACTGATTACACCCGAAAGGTAAAAAGTTGTTTCTGGACAACAGACATTTTTCCTTTGAACATATATATAAAGTTTTCAGAAATAGTTGACACAAATTATTTTGAGATTTGAAATTTTTCTGACTTAATTGGAGGTGAATAAAGATTATCAATTATTTATTTTTGGTATATGATTATAAATATATTTTATATATATATATATTTATATATATATATATATATATGTATATATATATGTATATATGTATATATATATATATATATATATATATATATATATATATATATATATATTATATATATATATATATATATATATATATATATATATATATATATATATATATATATATATATATGTGTGTATATATATATATATATAACTATATAGTTATTAAATAAGCTATTTAATTATTTAAGTTTTTAAAATGTTGTCTTGAGTGAATTGCATAGAATGCTTTCGTTGAGTGCGACTTACCTACGACTAGTATTAATAAACAACTTCTTTTAAAAAAATCTAAAAGAAAAATTTCTTATTGTACTATGTCTTATTAAAGATCAATAGTTCTCCTATAAAGAATCCTCTGCTACCATTAGTCAATACTGCAACATACAAAAATTATTTGTAATAACAATAAGAAAAAAACGAATGAATTTAAAACAAATAATTTTAGATAGGAAAAAAACTAATTAAAAAAAGTAATTTTAAGTAATTTTAGTTATTTTCAAAACATAAATTTTACATACATTTTTGTGTTATTGTACTATATAAATATAACCTAAAAAAAGAAAATATAACTAAATTTTTAAATTTGAACACAAATAACATGTGACAATCATTTAAAAACTTTAAAGCATTGTGTAGTTTTTTAAAGATTTTTGGACAGTCATCAAATCCTTCAAATACAACCATTTCCATTTTGATACATTCAAAAACATTAAAGGAAGCCATGTTCATCATTAAATTTGAGTTTTGGGCTATGAAATAATAAAGTTCTTCAGCCTTACTCTTTTTTTTCAAAGGTTCTTCAATTTTAACATTAGAGGCTTTACATTCAACTGATGCTTTCTTTAGGATCTTTATGGTCATAAAAAAGACAAGAATTATCTCTTGCTAAAATTGGAAGTTCTTTTTTTGTCAGAATGTTCTTTTTTTTGTCAAAATAGAATCTCTTTTAGCTTGATCATACTGATTTGGTGCCTCTAAATATCTTTTAAGTCTGCAATTCCAATATATCTTCTGTTGGAAATTCTTTTGATCATAGACTCAAAAAAAAAGAAAATATTGTTGTATCTTGGTCTTTTAATTTTATTAAAATAAATTCGTTTTTTCAGCTCCAAAAAGAGTAAAATCTCTTTTACAAAGAATGTCAGCGCCAGCTTTAATAATTTCTAAACAATCTCCTAATTGTCTAGTCGTTTTAATCTCATTATCAGTTGGTCGCATTTTCAATACATTAAAAAGCTCCAATCTTTTCCTAACTGCTAGTTCAATTTTGAGAAATCTTGAAATCATTTTAGACATTGAGTTCCGACATATTATTGTGTCCAAAACCTACTTTATTGACGACCACTTACTCAAATATTTCAAGATGGTACTTACTATGTAAGTAACATCTTAAAATATTTGAAATTTGCATTTAAATCATATCCAAACATAAGGAACTTCTATATAATTGAACCAAAATTATATTGAAGTGCTGTCATGAAAATAACTTATTATTAAAAAAATACAAAGCTTGCTATAAATCCAACTACTATATACCAATATAATATTATAGTTTCTATTTTTGCATTTTTATATAAATAATA
This sequence comes from Hydra vulgaris, assembly GCF_038396675.1. Taxonomy (NCBI): domain Eukaryota; kingdom Metazoa; phylum Cnidaria; class Hydrozoa; order Anthoathecata; family Hydridae; genus Hydra; species Hydra vulgaris. The sequence continues at coordinate 33,363,341 of NC_088927.1, forward strand.
CCCATACCCATATATATAAATGCATTTTTAACATTTTTTTTAAACAATTTTTAAACAAATTTATATTTTACCATCAAATAATTAAAAATTATAAAGTTTCATGACTAATAAAATAAATAAAAATAAAAATAAAAATTATAAATGATATTACCTTAACAAATTTTGCCCCAAAGCAGTCTAAACTACACATATAAATCCTAACTTCTGCTATATAAATGGTAGTAAAATAAGATACTTGGCTGATGTTTGTAGTAACACATGAAATTCTGAGTAGCAATAGTCTATTATAAATATTAACAATTTAGCAAATTTCTGATCTTGCAGGTAATAGTAACATGTATACTATATACGTGTGTGTGCTTGTGTGTATTTATTATAAGTAATATTTTTCTTTATTATATAAATTTACAAATATTTTTCTTAAGGATCACAAAGCTTTTTGTCAACCTTGATTTAACAAAATTGATGCAGGTTTTAAATTATTTGAATAAAGAGCATGACATTGAGGTACTAATTAATCTACTAGTTTCGTGCATTTGTAAATCATGCTTTTCAAGTAATGGTGATGAAGAAAGGTTTATCAAAGCATTGCATTTAATGATTGATAATGAGATACTTATTGAGAAACATGTTAAAATTGTTGCAAGGTAATTCGATTTTTATGTTAAAAAAAGAATTTTATTTTCAATTTTGATTGATTTTTTTTCTTCTTAAAATTAATTATTTTTGAAGTTTTTTTTTTTTGAAGTTTATATAATTTAATTTTTTTTTTTAAAATGGAAAAATTATTGAAAGAAAATTTACTAAAAGATTTATATCTTATAATTTATTTTTATATTTTTATTATTTTATATTTTTGTATTTAAAAATAATAGAGTTTTAGATAATAGAGTATATTATAATTTTGCATTGTTTTATTGTATATTCTAGTTGCATACTACAAGTATGTTATTTTATAATAGTGTATTTAAATTTTTTTTTTTTTTTTTGTGAGTGATGACAAAGAAAAAAACTTAAATAAAGTTTATTATTTTTAAACTATTGAAAATATAAAAATAAAAGTTTAACATGTTATTATAAACTTTAATAACCTATAGTTCTTTTTTACAATATAACCTAAGATATTTAAATTAGTTTGTTCGAAATAGTTTGGTTGCAAACAAAAATTGTTTGCAATAAAACCTTTCCACAAGGTGAGGTTTGATTACACATAATTAAACCATACCTTATGGTATACCTTACAAGGTAAGGTTTGATTGCACATAGTTAAACCATATTTCTTATAGATATTTTGTTAAGGTTTTCTTTAAAATTTTGTGTTGATGTTACTTTAAAAAGAAATTTACCAGAAATTTACAAAACATTAAATATTTATATTAATTTATATATAGATAGATATTTATATATTTTAGAAAGTTTATTTTTGCATTATTGCTGTCAGAAGATCAAGTCAAGGACTTTCAAAAAACAGAAAGTTTGCTGAGAATATTTGCTAAAAGGTATTTTTTAATGGTGAACATGTCTTTGTTTTTTAAATCTAAAAAAAAGTTCTGGAAAAGGAGATTTTCTGCTTAATAAATATATTTTGTTAAAGATAAATAAAAAATAACAGCAACTAAAAAGTAGATGATAATTAGCATGGAAAATGCATGAGCTAATTATCATAATTTTATTAAGTTCTTTATCATATGAACAGAAATATATATATTGATAAAAAATAGAACGTTTAATGAGTTTACATACATCAACTGACTTTAATGCTTAGAGGAATGTGATACATAGTGTACATAGATCTTTCAGATATCTCAATTCCCGATCACTTAATTCTATTATGATCACTTTATTTGCATTATTTAATGCATGGAAATTAAAAATATATTTCATATCTAAATTATATTTTCAATATAAAAATTTTTATTTTCAGTAAAGTTCAGTTAAAAGTCTTTAAAGGTTTTAATTAAGTTCAGCATAAAAATTTAAATTAGACTTTCAGTTTAATTTGGGGCACACATTTAATTTAAACTTGTCTTTCAGTTATATTTTGGCTTTTTTATATTAAGGACCAACAAAGATAACTAAAAGTTATTTTTGTTGATCTTTAATAAAAATTTCACTTGGGTAAAAACTATTAAAATAGATTAATAATAATGATTTTCTAACAATTTTTAAACTTATAAAATGAACAATGGTGGATTGCTCTTCTTTTTCTTAATTTTTTTACCTAGTATATATATACACCCTATAGATGATATGATTACACAATTTTAGAAAAAGGGCAACCTTTCAATAGCCCAATACCAGCTGGTTTGTGAGTATGTATATACATATATATATGTATGTGTGTCTATGTGTTTATATATATATATATATATATATATATATATATATATATATATATATATATATATAAATATAACATATAATATAACATATAAACATCTTCACTTCCAACAAGGCTGCAAGCCTTAGAATCGGAAGTTATTGGAAGAGAAAATATGAAGTTTATAAAGCAAGATTAACACCATTAACAGACAACCAGACAACTTATAAAATTGCAAATTATATGAATAAGGAAAACAAGGTTAAGGAAGCAAATTCCAAAGAACTGATGTTTGAGGAAAAAACTAGACAAATGAGTTTTTGGAACAATTAAAAGTCACCATAAAAAGATGAGACTTTATTGAATGATGAGTAACACAAAAATGAATTTTAGTAGATGGCACAAGAGACACTACCTCTTTAGAGCAGTGCCCATAAAAGTAATTGTAGAAAAGAGAAAGAGAAGCAACATTACGATGTGACAATGGTTGAAGGTTGGCTGCGAGAGCAAGTCCGACTATGTTTGCAATGCGTTTTTCCACCTTATCTAAAAGAGAAAGAATATCATTCAAAGATCTGTTCCAGATATGGTAACAGTATTCCATACAAGAACAGGTTTGAGATTTATAGAGATAAAGAATTGAATCTGGAGTAAGAAAGTGTGGGTCACAATAGAAAGATCTTAGCAGATGCAAAGATCTCTTGATTAATCTTAGCAGGTGCTAATTTCGGATTTGATATATGGTTTCCAAGAAAGATTGGAAGTAAGAGTTAGTCTTAGAAGACAAAGGGTAGATGACTCATTGAGTACATTACTGTTCGTAAATATAGGAAGATCTAAATTGTTGTAATAAAGATTAGCTTAAGAAAGTTTAAGTTTTATCTGAATTAAAGTTAACCAGCCACTGAGAGCCCCATGCTGTAGCATAATTATAAGAAAAGACTTAGTAATTAAAACTTGAATAAATGTGTTTGATTCAAATTTTAATTCAAATTTAAATAAACAACTTTTTATTACTGTATCTTAAAGATTTAATTTATTTTTTGAATAAGCGTGTGACTACTATTTTCACTTAGATTAAGTTTTATTTTAAATACTAAGTTAAAATCACTATAAAAAACTATAAAAATAATGTGTATTTAAAAGTATATTTTATTTTCAAAAAGTTTTTAATCAAAAATTAAAAATTTAAATAAACTACTAATGCTTTTAGTTTGTTATTGTTGTTGTTTTTTTGTTGTTATTGTTGTTGTTGTTTTTTTACTAGTTTTTTAAATATGTTTTTAATAAAATTACACTGGTCATTTGAACTTATCAAGTTTATTTAAAATTAATTGTCATAATATAAAAAAAAAATCTTCAATTACTAACTTTTTTACCTTAAAGACCCTTTCAAAAACATAACAATTAATAAACATTTTTTGGTTTTTTATTATTGTATAATTATGTAATACTTTTTAGAACAATATTTTATTTTAAGTTTGCTAAATGTTTTTTAATAATTTTGTTTATGTAAGTAAAATACAGCTCAATCTAAAAAACATTAAATTTTGCTGTTTTAAAGGGATCCCCAAGTGCCGAGACAAGTTGTGTTCATATCACAGATAGACAATAGAAAATAAGTTAAAAGTTAATTAAACTTTCCAAAACAAATTATTAAAAGAGATATTAACAAAAAGCTTCTTAATTTTTAACGTTATTTTGTTTCTCGCAAAGTTTAATGCGCTTATATTTGGCGTCAATAAAGTTTCTTTGAAAAAACTTAAAACAAGTTTAAAATGTAGGGGTTTACCTTTTGGCAGTTGAACAAAACTATAAGATTCAAGTTTTTAATATCAATTTTATATATATATCCGAAAAATATATATTAGATCATTTTAAAAACAGTTTCTTGAATTAGAAATATAAGTTATTATAAGCATAAATTATTATATATATAATATAATATAACTTAGTATAAACATAAAATATTTATAAGATCATTTTTAAAACATTTTTTTGAATTTATTAAGCTTAATTAAAGTTAATTATTTAATAACTATGTTGGATTGTATTGAACTTAGTGTTGTACATAAAAAAATTGATTACTTATTTTATAACAAAAATATTCATCCAGTGTATTTTAAAGTTTGCATCGTCTAATTACTATTTTTATTATGCTAGTTTGTTCTAACTCAAACACCTAGCGATATGTTGAACAGAAAACATACTACAGAGAACACTTTTTAAACCACCACAAACTAAACATGAAGGAGAAAACCCAATCTGATTGTGTAAAGCTGAACTGAGTTTGAAAAACTCTGCGGTGAGTGAAAGCATTCATTATTGAAACCAGATGTTATTTTAACAGAAAAACCTATGCAGATTTAAGAGCCTAAAATTAGGCTCTCAACCCAAAGACAAAACAACAAATGCTTTTGTTGATATCTCATTCTATAATTTGTTTTGGAAAGTTTAATCAACTTTTAACATTTTTTTGAATGTTTTCTAAGATATGAACACAATTTGTCTCGGCACATGGGGATTCCTTTAAAAATGTATAATTGTATATTTGCACAAGCTATATTTTGCCTGTGTAAATTGACTAACACGGGTGCAGAGGCGGGTGCAGGCAATATATATATATATATATATATATATATATATATATATATATATATATATATATATATATATATATATATATACACATTAGGGTTATGAACTTTTTTCAACCTCATGCTCCTGTACTGTAGCTTGATGAACCTTTACCTAAAATCACGAAATGAACTATTATTTGCATAGCTTTGAAAAAAGTTTGACCCCCCCCCCCCCCCCATTGAAAAATCGATTTTATGTCAAAATCGATTTTTCAATGGCGAAGTTTTCTTTTTTCACAAGATATGCAAATAATACTTTATTTAATGCTTTTTAAGTAAAAATTCATCAAACTACAATACAGGAGCATGGGGTTGGAAAATAACCCTAATCAATACTTATGTCAATTTATTATGTCAATTGAAAAATCAATTTTTCAATGGCGGGGTGAACTTTTTTCAAAAGATATGCAAATAATAGTTCATTTCGTGCTTTTTAGGTAAAAATTCATCAAACTACAATACATGGGGCATGGGGTTAGAAAATAACCCTAATCAATACTTATGTCAATTTATTATGTCAATTGAAAAATCAATTTTTCAATGGCGGGGTGAACTTTTTTCAAAAGATATGCAAATAATAGTTCATTTCGTGCTTTTTAGGTAAAAGTTCATCAAACTACAGTACAGGAGCATGGGGTTGAAAAAAAGTCATAACCCTAATATACATACATGCATACATGTATGGGACTTAAATTATTTGCCAGGTGTTGATGCCCCCAGACCATTTTTGAGACCTGTCTGAGGGGGACAACTGACCATTGTTTATTTTTTCTGATAAAATGAACAATCATTGGTTGCCCTCCTCTAGCTGGACTTATGGTTTTTCAAATCAACTTGTTTCTTCACTCAGCCGCATTGCTCGTCAAGGTTTGTGTTTAGGAGTTATAGAGTAGAGAGAGAGAGTTATAAAAGAATGATACTTTGCTGAATGACAAGCAAGAATGAATTTTGGTCAGTGGAACTAGATATGATAGCTCCTCAGAGCAGTGACCATTATAATATTTGTAAAAAGGAGAAAGAGATGCAGCTTTATTATGATGGGACATGAGAGACTCAAGTCTAGTAGATAGAGAAGGTCCAACTAAGTTTACAATGCATTTTTAAATCTTGTCTAGAAGAGAAAAGACTTTACTAGAAGAACCAGTCCAAATATGACAACAGTATTCCATACAGTGGTGAATAAGAGATTTGTAGAGGTAGAGAATGGAGGGTTTCCATTCATCAATATATGAATGTCAGTATTGACATTCCTATATCGATGATATCAACAGTATTGTGATAGTTGTTTGTAGTAATTAATTGAGTTTCGTTGAAGTTTAAAAATTCACAAGCTGCTGCAAGCCTTAATCTGTTACAGAAGTGAGATCAGATTCAAGATCGGTTGCCTGTTCTAAGCGATCAAGAAGACTTTATCGTGACTAGAATATAAAGTTGAGTCATCAGCAAATAGAGGTGTTGTTCTTATTTATTATATTATTGTATATCCTTATTATTCTTATCTACATTAATGATCATTAATGTAGATAAAAAACAAAACAGGACCAAGGATAAAAACTTGAGGTACTCCAGAAGTAACTGGAAATGAAGAAGAGTGTTGGCCTTTAAGGATGACTTTGATCAAGTGGTTAGAAAAAAAAATTAATAATCTCAAAAACTTTTCCAGTAACACCATAAGATGCCAGCTTATGGATCAGCATGACAAACTCTGTCAAAAGCTTTAGATATGTCAAGAGTAATAGCCCTAACCTTGCCGCCTCCATCTAATGCACAATACATTCTTTCAGTTACAGCAGTTAGCAAGTCAGCTGAAGAGCAAGAGGATCGAAAACATTGATTGTCTGACAGTTAGTTCTTTGAGTCAAAAAATTTTATGATTAAAAGCTCAAAAACCTAAGATAGAAGATCGGACAATTGTTGGAGGTGTAGAATGTACTACAGAGTTTTTAAAAATTGGCACAGCTGTTGTTTTCCAGCAGGCAGGAAAACAAGACTCAGTCAAGCGCTTATTAAATAGTTTAGAGAGAGTTGAAGAGAGTTGAAGAGAATATTTTTTTAAGATCATGACAGAAATTTTGGACCACAAGCTGTAAAAATAGAAGAAACCGTAGAAGAGTTTAATTGAGATATGACTTTAGCAATGGGTTAACCTGTTTAATTGGAATTCTTTGCAAATAGTTCTGACTTGTTCTTGGGAGAGGTAATAAGATCAGTTGATTGAGAGACAGAATGTTAGACCTACTTTTGTTAATGATGCTGTTAAAGATTTTCCAAAAGTTTCTAGAGCATAACTTCTGTGATAAGATTTAATGAAGTCAGAATAATTAAGCTTTGCATCCGACAGCATCCTTTTACAAAAATGTCTTGCATTTATTAATAGGTGTTTGTTCTGAAGAGAATTGTTGTTTTGAAAAAGATCTGATATATGTTAACTAAGCTCACCTTGAAAAGTTATGTGTTTTTAATTCGTTCTCACTTTAGCTATTTTATAAGTCTTTGATGAAAGTATTTTACGGTTTTTTAAGATAATTTATATGTCATGTTCTACTGCAAAAAGTGTTAAAGTAGTCAGTTCAAAATCTCTTATTTGTCAATTTTTATCAGATAGTATAGGTTTAAATAAAGATGCTAAACTAAGGGGCCATCCATATATTACGTATGCACCAAGAGGGGTTGGATTGGTGTCCCAAGTTGAGTAATTTGCGTATGTGGGAGTGGGAAGGGGGGTCCATTCTCTTGCCCATTAATAAAAGGTAAATGCTGCTCACGTTTATGGCCTGTTAAAAATATAAAGGTTGAACAGCGCAAAAAAAATTATTACATTTGTGTGTGTGAATGGAATTTGGGGGGGGGGGGAGGAAGTGTTAAACCACCAAGCATATGAAAGGGGGGTATATGGGGGTGGGGTAAGACCTCCAAACATAGGTAGGCATGAGGGGAGGGGAGGGATATAAAAAGTACAAGATGCAACAAGGGGGAAGGGGTCCAAATCTACAGATTTTTGCGTAAATTTTAAATGGACTGCCCCTAAAGCATATTTTAATTTTTAATTTGCATGATGTAAGTTAAAACTTAGCAAATTACCCAAAAAGTTCACACTTTTAATGTTTTTATTATTTACACAAAATAATTTTGAAAGAAAAAACTATTGATTCTAAAACTTTCAAAAGTTTTAATATGATTCGAAAACTTTCAAAAGTTTCAATTAAAAATCTCCAAGTAAGAGAGTGACCGATTATTTGTATAAAATTTGAATAAACGGAACTTCAATTGCAATTCTTTCGTTTTGTAACTTATAAAATAAGATATTCCAACGTCAATATTACCAATGTTGATTTTAAATAATGACTTCTTATGATTGTTAATTAGTATTTTTTTAAATATAAAATAAAAGTTCTTATTTTAAGGCAGTTTAAGTAAATGGCACTATTAAAACTATTGGCTGCCTAAATAATGATAATCTTATTTTAAAGAACGTTCTTTAAACAGAAAAACTCTCAAGGCTCCTAGAGTTGCATATCTAAATGAGAGCAATGGGTTTTGATCTGGCCTTGCAAGTTGACTAAAATTACTTCTTATGCCATAAATCATGGCGTTTAATATAAAGGCATGAGAACAGTTTCCCACCTTTAGCTATATATAATGTGCAACAGCCACAAACGGTTTTACTGAACTTTCTAATGACCTAATATGGGTCTGGCTACTTTTTCATCTGCCACAAGCAATAAAAAGATTTTTTGTAAATTATCAGCTCACCAATTTTTTTATTGTTGCAGAGATGATTCTGTGGAAATCTTAATTAATAATGGCATGGTAATGCAAGTGATGTAACTTAAGTTAAATATAAAGTGTCAAAATAACATCTTTATTTTCCTGAGTAGGTCACATCTAGTTGAACTTTTTTATTTTTGTAATGAGAATTGAATTCACAACATCAATTTTAAAGTTTCAACACGATTCACAAGACCAAATTTTCGGAAATCCAAACTAAACATTTTTTTACATGTTTTTCTGCACAACATAAGGTAAATGGTATTTTTGGTCTTAAGTTCGCCATCCTTTTGTCAGATTCAAAACTTTTGAGTTAATTTTATTTTTCACACTAACAGCTTTTATACATAATTGTTAAAAATTCAGAAAACAGTTTAAATAGGATAATATTTGTATATATGTATATATATATATATACATATGCGGTAGTGGTGTAGTGGTAAAGCGCTTGCTTCGTAAGCGAGAGGTTCCGAGTTCCATCCCCACCACGTCCCTGGTAGTACTGCGCTCAACTTGTTTCTCCGCTCAGCGGCCTTGTTCGTCAAGGTTCGTGTTTCGGAGTTATAGAGTTAAGAAAGGGTTATAACCACTATTAAGTAGCCTCCTCATCTGTAGTGGCTTTATCGGCCTTGAGGAAGTGAATAACAAAAAAAATATATAGATTTAGATTTATGTAAATTATGTTAGTGTATTTTACAAATAGAGTGCTCAATGTTCTTAAAGAACAGAGCAATAATTAATTAGTAAAAAACACTTATCTAACTCTTATCTTCGATATTTAGATTTATATATATATATATGTGTGTGTGTGTGTATATATATATATATATATATATATATATATATATATATATATATATATATATATATATATATATATATATATATATATATATATATATATATATATATATATATATATATACATATATACATATTTATACATATACATATATCTATATTTACATATATCTATATACCTATATTTATTGTCTACCCTTTCCCATATTGGTGTAAGTTAGTTTAAATAGACTGATTTTGTAAATTCTTTTTATTTTTTATTTTATCCAAACTAAAGTTATTTACAATTTTAAGATATAGCAAAATTTATTTTATTTTCAGATTTAGTGCTGTATTTGATGAGACTATTGCATTATTCTTTAAAGAATCAAGTGGGAATCAAAAATCTATTGATATCTTGAAACAGCTATCGATAATATGTCTTTCTTCCAGCCATCGTAAAGTTGCTCAGGGTGCAGAGTTACCAATTATCTTGGGTCTCAACCATCCAGAACCAAATATAAGAATAGATGCAGTGCATCACTTGTTAAAAGGTTTTGAATCTATCGACTATGATGATAATGAAATGGAATTCATGAAAGATGCTATATTAGCTCGTCTAAAAGATGATTCTATTGACGTAGTCAACTCTGTATTAAATTATTCTAAGTCTATCTCAAAAATACTGTCTGCAAAAGATTTACAAGAGTTATCTATATCTCTTATGAGCAAAACAGGTTCTTATTTTGATGAGGAAATTGTTATTTATACATTAGAAGCTTTAGATGGAAATTTAAGTGAATCGAAGTTTGTTTACACTTTCCTACTTCATATATTTAATATGCTAGTTGAAATAAAAAGTACAAAAATTTTAGATTATTTTAAAACAGCAAATATTAATTTAGGACATCCTATTTTAATAGGAATTCAAAAAGCTTTAGCAAGTATTGATCTGAAAAAACCTAATAAAAAAATAAGTGTTTTAGCTTACCACAGTCTTCTTTTGAATGTTGCTCAAGAAATTTCAAAGAACCCAGGTGGATTGAATGTTATTTTAAACTTTTGGGAGTTCTGCAAAGAATTACCTTCTGACCATCATCTTCAGTTAGTAGTCATTTTGCTGTTTAATGAAGTTGTTTTGATAAAGCCGCCATTTTTAGAAGACTTTGTGAATGAAGTGATTCAGATGAACTTTAAGAACTTTTTTCAGATGGGCTTAAGTGAAGAGTTACTTTATGCAATGGAAGGTTTTAAAAATACTGAGAAAGAAAAGAACTATTTATATAAATCATTTTATGCTCATTTGAAACAGAATGAATTTGAAAATGATTTAGTTTTACTGGCATTCCTAGTTTTTTTTAAAAACCTGACCACAGTCACCACAAAAGGTAAAATATTTTTTTGTACTTTTTAAATAATAAATTAAATGGTTGTGGTTTCTAAATGTTATTTATAAATCATACATAAGATAATAGTCTATAAAGTAGATTTTTAAATATGAATTAGGCACATTTACAAGCTTAACAATAACAATAATTATGCATTATATATATATATATATATATTAGGGTGGGGCATAAAACATCAAAGTCAATAAAAAAAGACCATAACAATTTTTTGGTTCCTTTTGCTATATGTATCAAAAAAATATATAATATATATATATATATATATATATATATATATATATATATATATATATATATTATATATATATATATATATATATATACTCCTATGGTTGGTCCCAGTAGTCCGAAATTACAAAAATTTCTAATTTTTGTAGATATGGAGGGAGCAGTAGGGTGTTTGATTTCTGACAATTTTTCGAAAATGGTTACATTACATGGCATAACAGGGTAAATAAAGTCTGTAAATTTTTTAAAATTTAAAAATATTATCTAGAGGTTGCCGTTTCTCTTGAAAAAGTAGCATTTTTTACCCTTTTTTCAACTTTAAATTTAAATTACTTAAAAAATAATTAATTTCATGTTATTTTACTTGGTATATATAGTAAAGGTTATCTGATGAATATTTGGCCAAATTTTTAAAAAATTGGTTAATGTCTAGAGGTCGCTCTATTATAAAGTTTAGTTTTTTAAACATATTTTTTTGCTAAAAAGTTCCTTCCTTGCTTTTAAAACCTCAATACTTTAAATAAAATGCAAAATTTAAGTTTTAAGCATAGTTGACCACTAAAAGTGGTTGCGTGATTAAATAGTCTGCAAAATAAACATCTGTACGTATGTATATAAATTTCGTAAACTTATTTTAAAAAATTTGGTTGTTATATCAATTAGCAAAATTGAAATTTTAAAAATAATGTTAAAACTAGTTTATTGGATAAGCAAATATTTTATTATAACAATGAATCTTAGAGAAAATAATCAAGATTGATTAATTGGTTACCCTGAAACCAATAACTTATTAAGGTTCAGTCGCATTTTATGAAGATCAAAAGAGTAGCTGAAAGAATCACCTGACAGGTAGCATCGATCTAGGTGTTTCAAAATTTTTAGAATGTCAAGAAGTTAGACTAAACGTGGATTTTCTGAGAAGGTCAACTGAAGATCAAAAATCTAGTGCCTTTGAAGCAGTGAATTAGTTAAAAGTGCGAAGAAGATCAAAAAGAAAGAAGACGAAGAAGATTAAAAAGATACAGAGTTTACTCCTTTACCACCAAAAAAAGAAAGATGCCTTTAACAGATTCACTCGAAATATCAGCAAAGAAGCTCTTAGAAGTAATGGCATCTGTGGCAGACCGATGTTGTTTATCAGTTTGCCAACATTTCAATCCAATATCATCTGCAAAAGCGGACGCAAACTTAATGATATGTCCATGTCAATATCAACTGTGCATCGTCAAAGAAAATATGCGAGAGAGAATTTTGTTCTGTCAATTAAAGCTGAGTGGGAGAAAAACAAACCTAAAAAGACCATTTTGCGCTGGGATTCGAAGCTTTTTCATTTAGATAATAATGAAGAACGTGTAGCAGTTCTTATTAGCGGATCTCTTAACAGGTACTTATTTATTTATATAAATCCTATGTATATTTTTTATTTTTGTTTGCAAAAAAAATAACTTAACTTTTATTTGATGGCTGAATGTTATTGGTGTACCTTTGATTAGAGATTCAACAGGTAAAATTCAATGTGATGCGGCTGTGAAACTTGCGCAAGATTGGAACATTTTGGAAAATATTGTTGGTATATGCTTTGATACAACAGCAAGCAACACAAGTAATAAAAAGGAGCAGCAACTTTAATTGAAATTAAGTTAAAAAGACCTCTCCTATGGCTAGCATGTTGCCATCATCATAATGAGCTACTCATCAAACATGCATTTATCACATTACAAGGAGATAGCAAGAGTCCAGATAAACCCATTTTTAAACGTTTCCAAGCCGAATTTTCAAGAATTGAAATTGATTACTCAAACTTTAATTTTTTTAAATAGCCAACTGACATCAAATCAAAAATATTTAATTAAGCAAGTTTAGTTCTGAAATGGGCTTACCAATGCCTCGAAGAGAAAATATTTCTGCGAGAAGATTATCTTGAGTTAATTGAATTAACTATTATTTTAACTGGGGAAAAACTATCAATGGACAGAATATTCAAAATTCACAAACCAGGTGCAATTCACAATGCGAGATTTATGTCACATTTATATATATTTTAAAAATGAAACTCTTATCTGATAAATTCATTATGTCCAATGATGAGCAAATTATGATCCACCACACTGCTAATTTTATTAGTCTTTTTTATTCGATGTAATTTCTCTGCTCAATGATGTCCGTATTTGCTTCATTCGATGACTTCAAATTTTTTGTTGCAATGAACTGGTATTAAGAAGAAGATTCAGATATTACAACCGCTGTGATTTTTTCAATTACCCGTCACCTTCGGTATTTAACAGAAGAGTTTGTTATTTTATCTTTATTTAATGAAAAATTGTCAGAATTTACCAGAACAATAATGGCAAAGAAACTTTTTTCTACCCCAAGACCAAAAACTTTTTAAATTGGGAAATCAAAATTTCCGACATTAAATTCTTTAATCTTTCTTTATTTTTTAATTGGACCACAGTCTTGGCTTCTTTTTGATTTATTAGGACTAATAAACAACCAGGAATGGCTCCAGATGAATCCACAAGAATGGAAGGTCTTCCAAGATTATCGAACCGCAGAAAATTATGTTAAAGATTTAGAGGTAACAAATGATTTGCCAAAAGAGGAATCAAATTTGGTGATATCTGTGAGTGTGTGCAAAATGAAGAACAGTGACAATTTATTTTGCAAGTTGTTGAACAACACAGAAAGCAGAATCCATCCTATTCGAAATCAAAACTAATTAATACTTTTTAGCATTTTTTATATTACTAGTATCAGGCCTTGTTACGAGATTTCGCTGCATAGCGAAAACGCGTAACGCATTTTTAAGTAACTCAACTCAGCAAATATATTTTGCATCGTTAAAAGTTATATTGCGTCACTCGCGCCTTTTCGAGTACCGCATTGTAATTAAAGTTATTTTATTAACGCGTTAAAAATCATACAAACAGTTTGTTTTTTTCTCACTATAACAAAAGTTACAAATAAAGTTCTTATTTAAAAAATCATTTTTATTATTTTTTTCAAATATGAACTAAATTTTATTTTGAAAAAAATATTTTTTTCATGAAACGTAAAATAATGTTTGTTTATTTTCTTATGATTTTACAGTTGGTTATTGGTTATTTTATTAACTGTTGATAAATTTTTTCTTATTTAATTCGTGAACTCTTTTTCATTATGTCTTTAAACAATAACGAGTTTTTTTTTTTGTTATTTATCAGTTATCGATAACATATTCGAGATCGTAATTTATTTTCATAAATTAAACGAATGTCGTTAAAACTTTACGTTATTGAATTAACAATAAACAAAATATCTGATTAATAAAATATTTACATCAAAATAAATCGTGCATTTTTTAAACTATTATGACTAAAAATAATTTTTATATTTAAAAGGAATTTATATACTTAATTCCTTAAGATAAAACTTAAAACACTTTATTTTTTTTAACTAATTTTTAACAACAACAAAAAAAATTATGAAACAAACTGTTTCTTTAACAAAAAATCTATTAGTTTACAATTGTGGTTAAATGCTTTTACTTATGACTTTATTTCTTCCGAATAAACGTCACATTAACGACAATTAAAAGATAATTTAAATATTCTAAAAGATATAAGTTTTTGCATAGCGCAAAACTGCTGATCGCGTAGGCAAATCGCCTTTTCGCAGGCACAATGCAAGCTGCGTAACACTTCTTAACAAGGCCTGTAGTATCTTCTTTATTAATTCTTATTCTTACGCAAAGCTGAAGCCTAAAAATAGCCTAATTGAATTTTAATTATATATTTTTTAAGATTTAAAAAAAAAAAAAATTCCTGAAAATTTCACCAAATGTTCATCGAATAACCTTTGATATATACATCCAGTAAAATAACATAAAATTAATTATTTTTTAAGTTTTTCAATTTTAAAGTTGCAAAAAAATATAAAAAGCGCTATTTTTTCAAGATAATGACCTCTAGATGACATTTTAAAATTTTGAAAAATTTACAGACTTTTTTTTTGCATATTATTTACCCCGTTATGCATGTAACATAACCATTTTCAAAATATTGTCGGAAATAAAACACCCTAAGGTAGCAGTTTCACTTAAAAATATTTCAAAAATACCATAAGAGTTATTTTTGCCTGATATATCTGATTTAAGATTATGTTTTGTTTTTTTGCAAAAGGTTATGGGAATGGTCAGTCCTACCCATTTGAATACATTTTATGTATATTTGGGAGGTGGGAGGTGGGGGAAGAGACAAGTTATTTTCTATGTATTTTAAATTAAAAACATTTTTTACAATTGTATTTTTTTTTTAAATTGTTATTTTGAAGTTTTTAACCAAGTTTCTTTATCTATTGTATATGATCAGCAACAAACAGTAAATTAGCTTGGTTATGTTCTTTGTTTCTGAAAGTTTCAATTAAGTCTTGACCAAGCTTAAGAGCACGTTCTGCACTGTCATTAACATTGAAGACCAGTGATGTAATTTTCAAATCTAATATAACCAGGTCCAAGTCTCAGTTTGATGAATTAATTTTCAGCAATTCTGTCTCATGTAATTTCATTTTTAATAAATCTAAGGAAAACTAGCTTTCATGACAAATAAAATCTTCAATTTTTTTTCTTATTTTATTCCCATTGTCAATAAAAATTTCTGAACTCAGTTTTCCCATCTTATAACTGGCAAGTTTATCTATTTGAGATAATTTAAGAGCTAATTTATGTAAATGATCTACAGGTAAATATTTATCTGAAACACACATTACCACAAATCTTTCATTTAAATACCAATTGTGTTTTTTGATGACTTCAGAACAGCTTTTGCTGGTTTAAGGCAGAACTCAGATTATTGTATCATTTCATTAAAAGCTTGAAGATCTAAAGAAAGTGCAGTGTCAGGGATAGGAGCTTTAATAAACCACAGAACATAAAATAGTGCTG
This sequence comes from Hydra vulgaris, assembly GCF_038396675.1. Lineage (NCBI taxonomy): Eukaryota > Metazoa > Cnidaria > Hydrozoa > Anthoathecata > Hydridae > Hydra > Hydra vulgaris. The sequence goes on from NC_088927.1 coordinate 33,379,406, forward strand.
TAAATAAAACTATTTCATGAATGAGTTTTTCCTCTTGCAATGATATTATATTAGGACATAGGCTACTGAATTGTGACTGAAGAAGGTCACATGTTAAATAATAAACTCTCTGTGCCTTAAACCTGGCATGATGTGAAGCTATCAGAAATCTAAAGTGAAAGTCTTTTTACTTTGCCACCTAACCAAAGAACTGCTAATTGTATAAAATACTTGTAATTGTTTCTTGGAAACATCATTGTTGAGGCAATTTTGAAGAAATCTTAATGATTCCTAAATTTTTTTTAAAAACTTTATTATTAAAACTTATAAAAGTTCTCCTTCTTTCTTCCAAAATATTACAAAAATGGGGGTATTTTATTTTTGTAGGAATTTTCCCGAACCCATTTTAGTATATGTTCTCCAAATACAACACCACCAATTAATCACTTTACACTTTGGTCGACCAATTAATTTACATTTTCATCTACCAATTACAAAGATATTTAATGAGGCCTAATTTTATGAGGCATATTTTTTATTGTTGTTAATCTTCACCATAACTTAGGTTATACAACACCTGTGTACATTTTTACTTAAATTTATACATGCATTCTATGATCTGTTCATACACATTGCACAATGATTTGACACAAGGTCTCTCAATGTTTATACTTTTAACTACCTATATCTAAGATCAAATTATGGTAAGTTTTATCCTAATTATTTAACTAATTTTTGAATTATTGATAATGATGCAATTATTAAGATTATGCCAAGTTATTAGTTTGCATAGGCTCAGTTCTATATGGTTACCTGTAATTCATTTTTCTTCTGTGGGGTCACATATTCAGTATCTATAAACATCTCTAAAAAGGCAAATAATCAAATTTTATTGTCTTACAATCTTGTTTGAAACTAATATATATATATATATATATATATATATATATATTATATATTTAGACATGTTATATATTTTGTTTTGCATTATAATGTTACACAGGATTAGTATTATACGTCAGCAGGATATTATACAATGTACTATAACTATATTATACCTCGAATAAGTTTTTTAGAAACTAAATTGTTTATGTATGTGTGGTATTTCGCACTCAAGTCACTATTAACTACTTATTTAGACTTAATCTTTTACAGCTACTTCTTGCACACTAAGTTCTATTAACTTTCTCAAAAATCTATAACTTTTTCTTCTTAAATGGAAGTTAAATGATATTTGGCTCAGCAGTAGTATGTCCTTTCAAATTTGCAACAATTTTCAATGATTTTCAAGTTTGCAATGAATTTGATGTTGCAACATAAGAAGGCTTGGTGCAGATGTAGGGATAGGTTTTATTTGCTAACATTGAGGGTGATATCTGGACGGAGTCTCTAGGAATGAGTATTAAAAGGTCATATACCAGAGATTTAAACCCTCACAAGGGTCAATACTATATCCATTTCCTAAGTAATTCACGAATTTATTCAACTGTGATATATTTTTATAATCTATTCTTTAAGTAACTTTGCACATGAATTCTGCTCATTGTAATACCACTTGCATTTGTTTTCGCGGTACATTTTACTTTTCTGTGTGTTACCGAATATTATGTCGAATGCACTATACATTTTTTTTTGTGTGTGTCTAGTACACTATATAACTTTTTTTTTATGTGTCTAATACACTATGTTATTTTCTTTATATTATTTTCTAATTTTATGTCTAACTATACTTTTATCCTCTAGGCAAAAAATGGAGTATTTTACTCAACCTTATAAACGATACTAAGTTATAAAAAATAAAAATAAAACAAATACTTAAACTAAACCATTTAAAATAACTAAGTCAGTGGTTCCCAACCTTTTCTAACCTGTTCCCCAAATTATATATCATAAGATCTCCATGGACCCCTTTACTTTTAAAAATTATTACAAGGCAAACATTTTGATAATGTAATTTTTATTCATCTGGACAACATTTTATTCAAGGTATTTTTTAATAGAATAAACTATCTATGACCCAAAAATATTTTATCTTAGTTAATATATGATACAAAAACTGGTAAATATGAATTCTGGCACTGCTTACCAGCAATTAATATCTGAAAATCTGGTTTAGTTTTTGATAGAGCACATCTAATATCTGCATCAATTTCAAGTCTATTTCTTTTTTTGGTTTTTATAGATAAAATGGCTGAAAACCCTGCTTCACACAAATATGATGTTGAAAAAGGAATAAGGGCTTTAAGTGCAATTGTTGAACACAATCGATATGAATTCCTCATTTTCAACCAGAAGTTATTTAATGGTGTTATTTTGAAGTGATCCTTAGCAGTGGTATTATTTTTTAACTCTATAAATTCTTCTTGTGCTTCCTCATTCACATTTTTCACATCACAAGAAAATAGTGATATAATTACTTCACTGCTCAAAAGGTTCACATCTGGAAAATAGTTACCAAATTCATTAATCAAATTATCTAGGTGACAAAGTATTTCTATCTTTAAAACTTCGGGAAGCATGTTATTTCCAATTACGCTATTTAAATTTTGAAACATTATCAAATTTCCATTATTGATTCTAGTCTTATACAGTTTGAGCTTTTCAATAAATGCCTTCAGTTTATGCGAGTGTGTAATGACATTAGCATTTTTGCCTTAAAGTTGCAAATTTAACTTGTTAAAATGACCCACAATGTCCACAAGATAAGCAGTTGTTATTTCAAAATTGTCAAATTCAAAATATTCTACCAGTCCACTTTTCATTTGACATAAAAATTCTTTCACTTCGTTTCTAAGCTTGAAAAATCTTTCCAAAAAATTTCCAGCAGAAAGCCATCGCACTGAAGTATAAAACAATAACTTATTGTGTTCAGCATCTAGGTCAGAACAAAATTTTGTAAAAAGTCGAGTGTTAAAAGCAGAAGATTTTATATGATTCACTAATTTGACCAATTGATTAAATACAGTTTTCAAACTACCTGGCAATGTTTTGGTTGCCAAAGCCTGTCTATGAATAAAACAGTGTACACCCACTACATTTGGAGCAATCTCTTTTATCCTAGTCTGCAATCCAGACTTACAACCCATCATGGCAGGAGCTCCATCATTAGTAATTCCTAACAAATATTTCCATTGTAATTTATTTTCATAGAAAAACTGTTTCATAATTTCCATAATATCAGCTGCTTTTGTTGTTGTTTCAAGGAAAGAAGAGAACAAAAATTCTTCTTTGAATTTATTATTGTGAATATACCTACAAAATACAATTAATTGTGCCATTGAACTTACATCTGTGGACTCATCCAACTGAATAGAAAAATATGGTGATTCTTTAATTTCATTAATAACATTTTCTTTAATATTTGATGAAATGTCAGTTATCCTTCGTTTGACTGTAGTATTTGATAAAGGTATATTATCTATCTTCTTTACAGCTTCTTCTCCAAATAATAATCTAACGATTTCTTTTGTACATGGAAGTATAACTTCTTCAGCCAACGTGTGAGCTTTTTTCTTCTGTGCTATTATATATGAAACCTTATAAGATGCTTCTACTATATTCTGTTGAGTTTGGTGAATAATCCCAGTTTTATCCAACTTACACCTCTTCAGTGATTCAAATTTTCTTTTGAAAAAATCAGAATCTTTTGTTCGAAGATCAGGATGGCACTTATTCAAGTGAATAGCAAGCTTTGAGGGTTTCATAGAGTCATTTCCTAGTACTTTATAACAAATAACACACTGTGGGTAGCAAATGGTTTCTTTTAGCATGTAGGTAAAACCATATTTCATATATTCATCTGAATATGACCTTTTTTTACTTTTAGACATCTAAAGAATTTAACAAATAATTTAAAATAATGTAATATATTAACTCGAGATTTGTATAATTCATTTGAGAGAAGTATATTCTCGACTATTCAAAGAAAATAATACAAATTACTTTCTTTCAAACCAAGTAGTTAGGAAAAATATTTTTACCATAAGATAAGATAATTTTATATAGCATTTAAAATTTACGGATGTAAGAATAATATAAAGTATTTATTGTTTCATAGTGGTCCGCAAGTCATTGACGGTTAACGTCGAATTGGCTTACACAGATTTTGTGCAACATGTTGCCTAGCATGAATTACATTTTGAATTTAAGAATTATTTTTTTCTTTAAGACAGAGAAAAATATCAAAATTAAAATAACTCAAATTTATTTTGAATTTACGTTTACCTTGTGGTCCGTTTCAAAAGTTCATATGGACCCCCAGGGGTCCATGGACCACCGGTTGGGAACCACTGAACTAAGTGAAAAATATATATATATATATATATATACAAAATGACCTTTTTCACTTAGCCCTTTTTATTTAGATTATGTAGCAAATAAACTTTTTTTTTTTTTTTTACATCAGCACTTCACAGCCTATTATGTAAAATAATGACCAATTCTACTTGATTTGTAAACAATAATAAACTCAAATGTTTTTTTCTTGAGTTAACTTTTCCTTATACTGTACATCTGTCCAACATCTTTTTAAATCTATAAACTAACACTTACTCTAGCATTGTCTTACTTCCTACTTCCTTAAAGCTTATGCACCCTAATGATTAGACATAGTTGTTCTAATTGTGAAAATTTGTTAAAGAAAATAATATATGCTGGTTTTAATGCTTTTTTCATAAAAAGTAATAAAAATACTTACAAAATCCAGATATTTTTTTAATAGACTTTTCCATCTGCAGATAAAAGTTTTTGTATGTAGAATTTAATTCTAAAACAAACTGTGACACTGGGAATCCCAGCCAATGTTTGCTACACTAATAAGAAAAACTTGTAAAAATTGAAAAATGCAAAGAGAAACCCCCACTTATATAATGATAAAAAACTAGTTTAAACTCCTTTCCAAAAATAATTTCCCACTATCTTACCAAGGATTAGCACGGTGACCATTTGTATCAATTTGTGGCAATTTTTCTGAAAGGATATAAAATTTTGAGTTGCTCTAGCAAATTTTGCAGATTTAAATCTGCAACCATGTTATTACATAAAACGATTTTATTAAATTTCTTTAAGATTTTTTATTACCTTAGAAGGGTGTCCAATTTGTCTTAGAAATAAAATGGCCATAAGGAAAAGTTTTCCCCCAAGTTAAACTTTTAAAATGGTTTAAAATATATTTGCACATTAGTAAATGCCAAATCAATGCCAAACCTGGACAAATAAATGAGAATGGAAATAAGTAAAAAAAGTGATGTAAACTTCCTGGTTAAATACTTTTCCATGGTGCTCTGTGACAGGGAGGATCATCGGTTCCAATAGTCCTTCCTTTTTTACTAAGAGCTCTTTGTTTCACGCAGGTTTTATTATAAAAATTAAGAAAGATATTCATTTAATATTCTAAACTGCCTCAATTTTAAAAATACTCCCCCTAAAAATTTTACGGTGCTGAAATAATATATTCATGCCTATTTTTATTCTTACTAGTAACTTGTATTTTAGAAAAATCTTCAATAAAATATAATTTCGTCAGGTGTTCATCTTTTCTGATCCAATTAAATTAGCTGATAGTAGAGAACTAGAGGGTAACAGAGGTTAAAAAAGTAACAATATTTTATAATCAAGTTATAATTAAGTGTTACTTGAGTGAAATTTTACTCAAATACAATAAACATTACTGGTCAAAAAATTTACTCAAGTAAAAATCAAATGCAGCTATTAAAATTGTACTCAGTGTTAAAGTTACCACGTTACTTTTTTAACAACCTTTTTCAGGTAATAGACCTGTTAAAAAACAAAACATAAACAATGTGGTCTATTCTTATCTTTACAGTTATTATATTTAACTAATATTTTTAATGTGCGTTTATTAATACAACTTATATGATATTAAAATAAGTCATTATTTAATACTCATTTTATCAATTAAAGCATGTTTTTTTCTTCATTGCAAAATTTGCAGAAACTTTTAGAATTGCAAACTTATTATATTTTGCTAAAATATGCTCGCTATGCATAGATTAAAAAAGTGCTTCTCTTATATGTACTTTATGGATGTCCCCTTATGCAATTTTTTTTTTAGCATGACCATTTTGATTTTTTCATCATAAAACTTTTTTTTCTTCCTTATTTTATCTCTTTTCTTTTAATTTTATATAGGCCACAATACAGAAGTACTTTTTAATATTCTTGCAACGCAGTCAGGAAATAAAAGAGCTTCTTTAAAGAAATTTTTTCAGATTCTTCTAAGTCATTTTCTTAAGGTAAGGTTTCTAATTTCTTTTATAATAATATAGTATTGTAAAATGTATTTTGTTTTTACATAAGTTTAAACATTTAGCATTTAAAATAAAAAATGAATTGAACAATTGAAAGAAAAGAATTATTGAAAAATTTTGATATTTTATCAAGATTAGTTTTTGCAAGATGTATGATTTGAATTTCTTTTTCTTTTTTTTTTATAAAAAAAAGAAAAAGAAATTCAAATCATACATCTTGCAAAAACTAAATTTCAATTCAATAAAAATGCGATTGATTTTAATAACAATCAACTCAAACATTTTCTTCTTTAACTTTTTATTTTATTTTACAACAATTTCATATTCTTTGTGATTTAGGGAAAATAAAATTTGTCATTATGTTTGTTGATAAATTTGTTATTATGTTTGTTAATTTAAAAGTTCCTTAAATATAAGTATATATATATGTGTGTGTGTGAGTGTGTGTGTGTGTGTGTGAGAGTGTGTGTGTGTAAGTTAAAATAAAGGTTATTTTGATAAATAGTTTTAAATGATGTTCTGATCCATTTTTAATTTATAATAACTAGTATAATCAATTAGAGAATAAAATAAATAAAATAAAATTAAGATAGAAATAGCTATTAAAAGCAATTTAAGAACTTTTTATGAATGTTTCACTCTCTCATCAATCATGAAATTAAGTTTCACTCTCTCGTCAATCACGGGTCACTTTTATTATTAGCAAATACTGAAAGAAAATCTATTATCACCAATTTAGGGAAGGACTTATGACAGACTTTGCATTTAATCATGGCTATAACACAAAACATCTAAGTTCAAACATAACAGGATAATGGTACTTAAGTTCTGCTAAAACCATTATTACATGATTTTAATTATTGAACAGTTTGAGACTAAACAGTCATTCATTGAACAACCGCCTGAGTCAGGTTGTGACTGAATCTAGTGACCAGCCAAAAGCACCAAATCAGCAGAAAGTATAGCTGAATAAAGACATCCTCTTTGCTTTCTATATTAGGAATGTCCCAAATAGCGTTTTTTAAATATCAGATCAAATACTGGATAACCGGATAATTAAAAATTATCTGGCTTGATATTTTTTTCAGATATTTATATCTATGGGCAGATGTTTTCATTACAAAACCTGCAATTCGTATTTTGATAAGTCAAATATTATAAAATATCGCCACGGTAAACATTAAAAAATGACAAGTTTTGTTTGAAAGTTTTTTAAAATAAATAATCCCTCTGATACGACAGTGGTATGTATTCTATGGAAAATCAGATAAGCAGGATATCCAATGATTCTGTTCAAAAATTGTATTTCCACAACTCTGTTGCACAATTGTGCCAAAAATTTTTTGTTTAAAATTGTATGAAAAGGTAAACAGAAAATTTAAACCTTCAACATTTTGAACTCCACAAGAACATTCAAAAAGTAGCATGCTAATAGTATGAAATGAATAGTAATCAAAAAACAAAAGTCTATTGAAGATAGATTTTCATCAAAAAGTTATGTGATAAGTGATGATAAAAATTAATGATGAAAAGTCAAAAGAAATACATAGAAAGTAGCTATGGTTGGTTTAGATAATCAACTATTTAGTATAAGTAATGGTTGGTTATCATGCTGCTATAAGAATTAGTCCTTAAATTGTTAGCAGCACCAGCATCTTTAGTATTTTTGGAGAGATTTTTTTCTCAATATGGAAATATTTATTAGAAAAACCAATTAAGACTGTAACCTCAACATGGAGAAATGTTATTGTTTCTACAAAATTATGCAAAAAAAATTATGAGTAATAAAAACTGTATTTTTTGTGCACAGTTAATTCTTAACTAATTGAACTACATAACAATAAATTATTGAATCTGCTAACATTAGATTATTTAAAAAGATAACACTTTAAAATTTGTGTTCTAGATTCTCTTATTCTGTCAATTACCAAATAATTTAATCAGGTCTAAAGTGTGTATCTTATTGAGACTGAAGTTCTAAACTGTGGTCTAAATGCAGGTCTAAACTTTCTTTCAAGACTTTTAAACTTTCTAAACTATCTTTTTAGACTGCAACAATAGTTAAAACAAGTTTTTTCTTTTTTTTTTGAATAAAATGAAATATCCAACATAACCAAGTAGATTATTTTATTATCCAGCCTGATATTCTATCTGAGACACCCTTGTTTTGTATATATATAAAATAGTTTATTAGGGCACAACTGCACAAAAACTTTACTAAGAAAAAACTGACCCAACACTGTTGCAAAAGATGCAGTTAAAGCAAAAGTAGTAGTAGCATTTATCGCAAACAAAGCAGCATCATTTTATGGAGTAGTTTGTCTGAGCCAACCTCACCACCAAGGAGGTGGTCTGTATCTAGTTTTACCAGATTTAGTTTTATAATTAAGGTTGATATAGCACAAAGAATTTCCAAATTTTCAAGCTAAACAAGGGTTAGCTGCAAACTATTTTGTGTAGATTCAGCATAACACAGGTCTGTTAATGTTGTGTATGTTCTAGTTGCCAGAAATGCTTCCATCAGCTTTATTAGAAAACTGTGAATACACTGAGGGCGTTTAACAGTGTTGCATATGTTTTCTTTAACAATTTTCTTGATAATGACTATGCTAAATAAATTAGTTCATAGTCTTCTACCAACCACTTTTGAATACAAGCATTACCTTAAAATTCCATACTGTCCTTTATTCTGCTCCTCAGTTTATTGAGTGTGCAACGGCAGAGATGCAAAAAGGTAAATGTACCATCCTGAGAATGTTGACCATTTGAAAAGATGTGCAACAACAACAAAAAAAGAAGATGACTTAATCAAAAAGAATGTCGATAAGTAATATTTTTCTTTTATGGATGACGTATCCTGAGTTATGGATTTTAACTCATGTAATACATACCCAGGGTGTTAGCCAGCCCAATGGCATCGCATGTAATGCAGAATTCCCAATGGGTTTAAAATTCCCAAAATGCAATTACTTTTTTTTTTTTTTTTTGAAGGAATAGGACAATTTTGATAAAAAATCCCAAAACTTTGCAAAACAATAACAATAAATATTCCGAATATCGCAAAAATGCAGTAAAAGTTATATTTCTGGCTAACACCCTGATAACCTTACTTACATAACCTTACTTATCCCTTTACTTTATTTATTTATAACCTTTTATTTTTTAGAACTCATTCCTTTTTCATTTTATCCCAAGCACCATTTTTTACAACTTTTGTTTACATATATTTGCATGTAGCATGTTTATGTTTGGCAGCGCTCCCAAAACCAAATTAAGACCTAAAAAGTATACACAATAAAAAAAATTTATGCAACTTTGTGTCCCCTGTTTTTAGACTGTTGTGCTGATCTGTGAACAGGGAACAGTGCCTGATGTTTAAAATTATGTAAATTAAATTGGTTATATTTTGTTTTAGTTTTTTTTTTTTTTTAATAAAATTAGTTTCTAAAATTATATTGCATAACTTAAAGCTCAGAATTTCTTTGTATTTTAAAGGAAAAATTTAACACAAAAAATGACCTGCTGTCATTTTTGTGCTGTGTTAGTTTAAATGCAATGAAAGATAATATCGAGGAAGAAAAACTCAAGTCTGCAATTTGTGCTCTTCAAATTCTCAACGTTATTCTAACAAAAAAAGATTATGAATTGGTTGAAAAAAATTATAGTAAAACATTTTATTTAAATTGTCTAATTGTTTTATTGCCATAGGTCAAGTTAATATTAGTTTTAGAAATGGGTTGTTTTTTTGTATACTTATATTTTTATGGTCGCTAATATAATTGTGTATGGTTGCTTATATAATTGTTTTGCATTTTAGTTGCACAAATTAGTCATGCTCTGTTCTTATGTAAACACCAGAAAATTAGAGAAACTGTTTTGCAGTTAAACAAAGTATTGTATGAAATATTTAAGCAAGAAAAAAAAAATCTTTGGAACAGTGTTTTCTTAAAAGTAATTGAGTCAGAAAAAGAAATTTTTATGGATTCTCTCTACATTAAAAGGTAGTTAGAATTTTTTTTTTTTTAACATTTTTATTGTTTTCATGTGGCTAAAATTTTGATTTTTCATTTTTTTAATGTTCAAAAAAAGCAACAAGTGGATTCTAAATATAGAAATAGAAAAAAAAGTTTGCAAAAATTGAAGTTAAGCAACAACTTTATTTTATTATGTTTAACCCAAGTTAAATTACGGTGTTTTTAGAATTAAATATAACCCAAGTTAAATTACAGTGTTTTTAGAATTACATTTAAACCAAGTTAAATTAAAATTTTTAAATAGAGTTTTTTTTTAAGGCCAAACTTTCTAAAAAATATTTTGTTTAAAAATGTTTTGTTTTTTTAAATGTTTCTAAAATTTTTAAAACTATTAAACTATTTAAATACTATTAAAAATTTTCTAAAATTAATAATAAAACTATACTATAATAAAATAAGTATAATTTAAAAAAACAAATATCGATATAAAAGTTTTCCACAATGATATTTAAAAATGACTTAATAAAAAAGATGCTGGCATTTTTAACAAGCTAAAATGGTAACAGACTATAAAACTTAAAAGAAAAATGTAGCAAAAAATTGTTTAATAGCTTTTGAGTTTAAGTCAGCCCACGGCCTACTATAAATACACGGCCGGGTTTGTTGGTTTTTACGGAAAAAATTAGGAGGCCAGTTTTTTTTTTTTGTTGTAATTATTGAGTTTTCATAGAAAATGCTGGAATAATAAAAATATAAATTATTAAAACAAATAAACAACTGTTTAAAATTCTTTTTTATTTAAAGTAATATAAACATTCATAAAATCACAATAAATTTTAAAATACTGTGAAATTAACAACAAGAAATAGATTAATCATTATGCTTTCTTTTTGTTCTCTTTGATTTAAAAGCAACAATCTCGTCTTTTCTTTTTCCACCATTGATAATTATTTGCTTGTTGTTAAAGTATATGTTTATAATTATATTATTAATAAATATTATAGCATTATTAAAATGCTGAGGACACATGAAGATCCCTCCTCTTCCAAGATTCAGGAGCTTTCTCGCAGCACATCTGATATTATCAGCATTTAAAAATAAATTTTCTTGAGCTAAATCTAGTTTAGCAAAGCAATGGGATATATATGATGCAAGATGTTTCCCAGGTAATTGAAGCCCCCCTCTAGAGAGCAAATTTGTATACTCAACACAAATGGTGACCTTCTCATGAATTTATAATGCTTCACATTCAGAACAAACAAATTTTTTAGAGATTTTTTTCATGATAAATCCTGCAATGTAGGTTGCCACCTCCTTGCTGTCATCGTCTTAATCAATCTCTTCAAAATCATTTTCAAAATGGATTTCACATGAAAGATCTGGACTTCTCTCTGGTTTAAGATTTAAATCCCAGTAATTTATATCTTCTTTCATTAGAGATTTAATTTGAAGTATTTTCTCAGAAGATTCAACTTCACGTAAACCAACAAGAAAACGACCTCCACTCATCTATATTTTGAAAATCGACGTTCTAGAGGGTCACTTTGGAAACAACTTGTTAAAATGTAAGTATAACCTTCATTGAGTAAATTATCACACAAATCAGCAGAACTTTTTAATGTTTTTATCATAGCACTTGCTGTTTGCTTGCTAAGAGTAAACTTTCCACACTCCTTTAACTGTTTTATTTGCCATTCATTAATCCACTTCGAAAAACAACATAAGAATTCAGTTTTTTATCTTCCCTCACAACTGCATAACCAATATAGTTATTTTAATATTTTGACTTTGAATTCGATATTAACCACCAACTATTAATAAGCGTAAAAATTCAGCTGCAGATAAATCTTGTGGAAAATAACTTTTAATGGCAGCTGACGTTGTTTCATAAAAAACATTCAAAGCAAGAGGAACACTTTGCTTATCATTTCCTGGATGTAAAGTTTGAAATTTGAGTTTATGTGCCTTACGTAAATTAGCATAAAGTTTTTCATCTTTTTCGTAAGTTTTATGGAGAAGATGCCAAGATATTTCACCAGCAGTAACTGAAATAGGATCATAAAGTCCATCGAAATGGAAAACAGGGAATATAAATCGCTTAGAATTAAGTAGATTATTTCGAATATTTTTTAAGAGATGAACACTATCATACATAAGATAAATTTTTTTTTCTTCGTACACAATAAAATGATCTTCAGATTTACCATTTCCGAAGCATTTAATCAACTGTCCATATCCTGAAACATTTGTCGAATGATTGTCTGCAACTATTGAACGTACATTAAATCCTGCTAATTTCAAAACAGACAAACTTTCTTTAATTTCAAGGAAAACTGTATCTCCATTTATTTTTGTTTGTGGATAAGACTTTATGACATAAGGGATAGATTTTTTTAAACTCACAACCATAAAAACAAGGATACTTTTGAAAAAGTTCCCATTTTTATCCAAACCAACATATTTACCGCTACTATACTCACTACATTTCTGTAAATACATTTCATCTAACATTAAAATACAGTCTGGGTCTATTTTTCCTTCCTCCAAAAGTAACTTAATAGCTTTTAAGGGTTCAATTCCTCCAGCTGCTAATTTTTTTAAAACTGACAATGACGGTAAAGGTATTTTTTCTTGTAATTGAATGTATGCTTGCTTTGAAGTATAGCGTTGTAATAATGAAAAACGAAGAACTTCAGATGAATATAGTTTCCTGCCTTTCGGTTTATAATATTGGATACTATGGATTTCATCTAAAATAGTATTTTTTTTTTCTGCAACAAAAATACGCATATATGATGCAAGGTTTTCTAATATGCTAATATTTTTAAGTAAATATTGGTTTTGCTTAAACCACTTTGGAAGAGGAATTTGACATCCATTGTGATGCAACTTTACATGCAAAGTAGAATCGACTTGTATTGATTCAATACAGGGAGCATTATCAATAGATGTCACATTAAAAATACGATAATATAAAACATGGGAGTCATATTTTTGAAAAATAAAGCCAACAGGACTTGAAGATGAATTTAACATTTCTATGTCTTTGATAGAATCTTTTTCCATAAAAATATCTGATTCATCTTGAATGCTTGTGACACATCTAGTTGGAGATTTTCTTGATGGACCTGGAATAGATAATAACAGAAAAGGTGGATTTTTTTTTATTGCATCATTTGAATAAATGGTTGGTATCGGATGAAGATCATAAATAAGAGTCATTCTAACATCGTGCTTTAGAAATTTTGGATCAAAGTGTGCACTACAAACACCTGAATGTTTTGTAGGAAACCAATTTTTTCTATTAACAAACTTAATCCATTTTTTTCTTAACTCAGGTCTTTTAAGAGCATCAGGAAACGCAAAAACACTATTTTCTTTGTTATAAACTGTTTTTTCTGAGGTCAATTTTAGAGTATTCACATTTGTATTTGATGATTTACTTTTGTATCCACTGCAACAGTATATCACTGCACACTTGTTTGGCATTGTATTAAGAATTCTAGGTTTGAAAATAAAAGTAATTCTTATATTTTTGAAGCACAATAAAAATAATCATATCTCAAAAGCGACAAGCTGTTATAAATGTGTCTAATTTAAATATTGTATTTATATTGTTACTTAATTAAAATCTTATTTAAAACATCAAAATTAATAAGTTCCTCATAACTAAACTCATAATAAAATTGATATATAATCAAAAAATATTATATATAACAAGAAAAACAAAGCCTTCTGTTTAAAGATATCGTTTATTACAGCAAATAAAACTGGCCTCCTAATTTTTTCCGTAAAAACCAACAAACCCGGCCGTGTATTTATAGTAGGCCATGGTCAGCCATTAAATTTAAGAATCCCAAAACTGTTAGTACATATTTAAATAAAACTGTTTTTTTAGGTAGTAGTTAAAGAATTCTGTTGATAGATTAACTATAATAAATAGAATAAATTCTGCAATTTGTTTAAATGAGTATTTTGTTTCATTATTTTTATAAGATGAGATACTCAGTGGCATGCTGGTCCCACAGGCTATGGAGGAATCTCGCATGGGTCTTAAGCTTTCCATCTTATAAAGGCCTTTTAGAAAAAAAAATTGTTTTACTATATTCTTTAAATGATCAGCAAATAATTTTTAATTCACTTTATCACAAATTAATTTTTTAATCATCTGATTTAAAGTGTTAAACTTTGAGCGCTAGTATAATAGTATTTTGCATAATAAAATGCAAATATTTAATGTCGACTTAAAAAATAACAACAACAAATGTTTATTAATATATAACATAATTTGCTTTTAACAATTGTAATAAATTAAAGAAACCGGATCAAGGGTTAAATTAAGAAAAATCATCATCACTGATTTTTAAATATTTTTAAAAAATTGCTCGCAAAATCAATAGTTTTCTTTTTAAATAAAACATTTTATCACTAAAACTATTTAGTTTTGAATTTAATTATTGCTTATTTCTTTGACTATCATATTTGCTATGTATTAATTTAGTATTATTACTTTCACTATTGTATGAGGTATATTTTAATTAGTCAGGTAATAAAAATGATCCATTGATTTTTCTACAATCACAAAAGTTATTTGTCAATTTTTTTTTGTTCTCTTAAACATTCGACTTTAGTTTAAAACTTATCATTACATTTTTAAGCAATAATATCAGTGCTGTTAATAATAATATCGATGCTGATAAAAACTTTTTATAATGCAATTTAATGCTATTTAGTTTACTCTAGTTAAGACAAACTACAAAAACTACAAAGATAAATGGAAGGGTAAAGGTTAAGACAGAAATTAGAAGTTAACAAAAGACAAAGAGAATTAAAGAGCAAAAAATTGACAAGGTTTAAAAAACTGTAAATTTTACAAGTCAAGAAAGTATCTCTCTTTATTTTCAGTAACTTCCAGAATACCTCAAGGTTCTACCCTTCTGTTCTTGGTTCTGTTCTTGGTCTTGTTTTGTATCTAAACTAATGATCTTCTTGACAATCTTAAATCTAAATTGGTTTTTGTCATGGCACCAATTTGATTGCTGATAACTTAACTTTATATATTTGTCTTAGCATAGAGTCTACTCTTTTCGATCGTTCAGAATCTGATCTTACTTCTGTAAGTGATTAGGGGATTCTTTGATTATTGTTAACTACTGTTCTTTCATGAAAACCATACATACAATCTATTGCTAAGTTAACATCTGCTTAGATTGCTTCTCTTTATTGTGCTCTTTATCTTTACTGTATCTGTCCCTGCTCTAAAAACTTTTCTAGAGAGAATTTGGAAGCACCATATATTTATAATTTTTTTGTATTTATTTATATTGTTCAAAAATAATTGTCAAAATGAATTCTTGCCAGTCAAGGTTAACCAATTTAAAAAAATTTTTTATACTATCTCATAGCCAGTTTGCTATAATGACTTGATGATAAATCAGGCCAGAACACACGTCTATTATCATGTGAAAAAAGACATTTTTAACACGCACGTTTTTAACATATATTTTACCAAAAAGTATGGACTCTAATATGTATAAATATAGGGTGCTGATTTTTTGTCATACCTGCAAATAGCTTACCAAATCAAAGCTTTTTTAGCAAACTTATCATTTTTTGTGTAGTAAAATTTCTTATCTGCTTTTCCTCTTTATTTGGAATTATAATAGACAGCACCAGGAATTTGCTGATGATCATACTTCATGTAAGTTTCATCATCTTTAATAGCTCAGAAATTTCTTGCTTTTTTTTTTGAATTTCAGAACAGTTAGGCACTTTTAAATCAAATTTTTCTTATAATAAAATGTTATATATTTTATTATAAAAGCTTATTCATATAAAAAAATTTAAACAAGTTAACATTTAAATGTACAAAAATATTAAACATCTAAAATTACTTTGATGTTATCAAACTTCTAAACTTCAACTTTATTCTGCGCATATGAGCTTTTTTAGACTAACATGTTTCAAATAGTTAATTGGAGCATAAGTTATTTACCGTAAAACTTTGTTGTGAGTTTGTCATTTTGTTAAAAAAAAATGCATTTTTTAGTTGACCGTCCAATAAAAACAGTTGACAACCAATTCTATAAGTTAGCCAGTCAAATTGACTGTCTACCTTTCGATTTTTTATTTTGTGCGTAGTTTTGTGTATATGTTTTCCATAATAATTAATAACAGTAAACAATTTACTTAAAAGTTTACTTTGGGTTAAAAATTCATCAGCCACTGCAAGCCCCAAGTTGTCACATAAGAGAGATCATATTCAAGATTTTTACGAAACACAAGAAGACCCCATCAGAAATGACTGGAGTATTTTTCAGATCACAAGCCTCAAAGCGTGAATTTGCTTTCAAGCTTTAACTTCAAAGTATTGACAAACAAGGCCACTGTTCTGAGAAACAAGTTAAGCGCAGTACTACCCATACTATGGTTAAGATCAAACTTGGCACAATTCACTTATAAAGCCAACGCTCTACCACACACCCCTACCCCATAGTTGATCATGGTACTACCAGAACTTACAGGGTGTTAGCCAGGGAAAAAATTAACACAGCATTTTCATGATATTGGAAATTTAGGTGTGAAGAATAAATAGGCAAAAAAAAAAAAAAAAAAAAGAACATTCTGACATTTAAAATGTAAACTAAACACAAAATTTATGCAAATTTTGTAAATTTAAAAAAAATAGTTTTTGTAAATTAAGCTTTTGCATTTGTAAATAAAATACAAAAATATTGTGAAAATTTATATTTAGTTATCTACTTTTATGTTTTACGCAAATATAACGTAAATGATATGTTTCATTGTAAGTTTCATTTTTGATTTTTTTGTTGTTGTTATTTTCTGTGTATTTTACCAGCAAATTTAGTTTACTTGAAGTTATTTTAATTCCTTTAATATAAAAACGTTAAAAACTTATTTTAAAGTATATTATTTTTTAATATGCAAAGATTTTTGTAACTTTCCTAACTTAAAATAGCCAGTAAAAATGTGAATAAAGTGTTTTTTAGTAATAAGAATAAATTAAAAAAATAATTTGTTAAACATATCGAAAAATCTAAACTAAAGAATAACTGACATCGATTAAAAAATAGTTTTATTTTTATTTTTCAATGAATGAACTTGCTTGTTAATGACAGCGCTTTTTTTCAAAATAAAAAAAGAATTGCTTAACTAATTATGTTTTCTATGTGTCTAGCGTAATGTTTTAAATCTGAGCCCAAAATATAGGTGTTTTTTTTTTGATTTTTTTAAATTTTGATCTTTTGAACTTTTGGGTATTTTAAACCAATTAGGTATTCCGCATTATACGCGGTGCCATCAGGCTGGCTAACAACAAGACTTTTATTGTCTATTTTGGCTGTATTTTTACATTATTTGTAAACATAAAATCAAAAATTGGATAGAAGCATAAAGATGAACTTTTTGTTTAATAATATTAACTTCATTGAAAAAAAGAAAAAGTATTAAAAATATTTAAAATAATATTACTATCAAGTGAGTCTAAGAAAAGTTTGATTTAATGTTTTTATTTTAAGTATTTTATTTAGATTTTAAATAAAATGTTTGTCTCTCCGTTTTTTTATTTTAATTATTTTGTTTAGTATTTATAAAATGTTTTTTTTTTTTTTTTTTTTTTGCTGTTTTTGTTTTAATTTTTTTATCAAGAATTTTAATAAAATTATTTCATTTAGAAATTATTCAAAATATTCTTTATACTGTTTTTATTTCATTTTAAATAGCAAATAAAGAATAATTTTTAAAATCGTGCATAATTTTATAATTATTTAAAATTGCTTTAAATTTGATATTTAAGGCTTTAAAATGCCTTGAAATATCATATTTAAAGGGCTGCCCCTAAAAAAATAAGTTTTAATCATAAAAGGCAGTTTAAAATTTTAGTATTGCATGTAAGTATTGCATATAGACCATGCTAAGTTTTCGGTTTTTCCATAATTTTTATCCAATGTGTTAGAATTTTTTGTGAATTTCTCACATGAGGTGATTACAAAGAGTCTGTTAGTTCAGCTTTGTCTGCTCATAATAACTATAGGATCAAAGAGCTTCAAGATGCTCTATCCTGATGCCCTTCACAAAGCAAGGTGTATGAGTATACTGCTTTATATTCTAAAAATTGTGCTTCTGTCTGTGCAGATCAAAGAACATTTTCTAAGAGCTGAAATATCTTACTAGCAACCAAATAAGATAATTGGAATGATATATTGTGTTCACAGTTTCGGTTTATTTGTAGTGGTGGCTAGTTTTTCCTGTACCAGCTAGCGCACCAGGGAATGACTTAATTTTAGTGGAAAACATGGCAAAATTTGCTGAGCATAAAACAACTCAAGTTGATTATGCTCGCACGGCATTCATTCAGCACATTTGATACTTATCTGAGGAGTTAATTCTGTTTTCTCAGTTCTCATCTATGATAGCTGTAGAAACCAAAGAGGAAGTGAGGAAATCTATTCTTATCTTTGAAAATACTT
Source organism: Hydra vulgaris (assembly GCF_038396675.1). Lineage (NCBI taxonomy): Eukaryota > Metazoa > Cnidaria > Hydrozoa > Anthoathecata > Hydridae > Hydra > Hydra vulgaris. The sequence goes on from NC_088927.1 coordinate 33,398,117, forward strand.
CTGTAACAAAGAGAGTTATCTTTATTTATCTTCCTCCTACAATATTTTATGGTACTTCTCTAGTTAACCTTATTGGGTCAGAGTCATTTAGATTTTTAGCATTTTGGTATGCCCAATAAATTCCTCCATATTCCAATGCGTGATTGAATTATAAGGGCAGACTATAAAAAAATTAAACTGGTTGTCATCAAAATTTAGGTGGTAAATGAGACAGCAGAGTGTGGTGTTACACTTTCTAGTTGTAACTAGATGAAAAACACTTTCGAAATGTTCTCCAAGTAGTCGAATCTCATAGACAACAAATTCCAAATCAGCAAAAGTCATTTTGTGCACAAAAAGATAAATGGTTTCTAGTCCTGGAAAATGAGTAGTTTCATTTGGCACTATTATACCTTATTACACTCTCTGAAGAAACTTTTTCATATCATCTTCTACTCTATATGACTGTATTTAGTAAAAGAAATGTAATAAAAGAAACCAGCCTATTTCTTTTTCTGAGCCCTTTCATGGTATTAGAATGTAGCTCAAGGAATAGTAATGATTTTTGGACTAAAGTTCATATTATTAATTTGCAAAAAAAAATTTGCATATATCAATTTGATGTCTAAATACAATACCAAAATTATGAACAGTATTGTACGACAAAGTTGGGGTAACTGTCATATTTTAATATATATTTATTTACAATCATTTATATGTTTGTAGTCACATTTTATTTTTTTGTTTACAGGATTTATCAAACATTATTCAACTCTAAAAAAGGTGATGATTTTGCCAGTTTAATTAAAAAGTCTTCTAGCAAATCAACTATAAACTTTATAACAAAGAAACTTATAAGTTATCCTGTAATTTTACAGTTAAATATTCTAAAAGTTTTGGAAAGTGTTAATCCTGAGGTATGATTTTTATTTACTTTATATCACTTTATATCTTTATATATATATATATATATATATATATATATATATATATATATATATATATATATATATATATATATATATATATATATATATATATATATATATATATATATATATATATAAATATTGATATAATAGCATGGAAAATAAGAAATTGAAGGTGAGCAGTCAATTTGACTGGCTAACACATTAAATTGATGGTCAATTGTTTTTTTTCTTTGTTTAGATTTTTATCTTAGTAATTGTTTTTTATGACTGAGTTTTGAATATACAAAAATAACAAATAATGCTTAAAGATTAACAAGTTTGTATTGCTTTTAAAACAATAATTTTAGATAAAACCAATGCATTTTTAAATAAAAACGCAAATGACTAACATTCATATTACCTGCTAATGTTTAAAATGTTTGAAATAGTTTTTGCCAGCTAAAAATAGTTATAGTTATTAGTTATAAATAAAAACAGCAATAGTTTTCCATTAAATTAAAAAAGGAATTTTGAAGCCATCAAAGCAATTTTATTTATTTTTTTAAATTATTCAAAAGGTTTAAACTGAATATTTAATAAAAGAAATCGTTCTGTGAAATGCCACTATAACAGTTATTTATCTTACATAAAACAAAGTTTTACTAAAAATATATTTTCAAATATATGGCTTGTCTGATTCATTCATTAGTTTAAAAAAAAGTGCTAGCGCGCTATTGATGATTTTAAATTTATTTTAAAATTATTTATTTATTGCAATAATTTTGCAAATGGCAGGAAAAACTATAAGCAAATTAAATGTAAAGATAGAATGTAAAAAAAACAAAGTACAGTCGGAAGAGAAAATGTTCTTAGTTGCATACAACAATTTCAAATAATAACAAAATAAGAATTTCAATTTTGACGTTAAAGAAAAATAATTCACATCTTGTTTCTCTGCTTATTAAAATCATTTTAAAAACTGCTTATGTTAATTTGTTAACAATAATGTTGTTAACTCTCGTGCACAGCTATTTAAACTGAATACCTAATATAAAGAAGATGTTTTATGAAACACTATAAAAACTGCTGATGTTAAATAGCAAGTGACAGTAATGTTATTACCTCTCAAGCGCAGTTTTTTAAACGGAATACTTAATACTAAGAAGACAATTGTTTAATGAAACTATAAAAATTGTTTAACTACTATGAAAATTGCTGTTACATAAAACTAAATTTTCACTGAATATATATAATTTTTAAGAATCCTGTTATAATAAAAAAGCGCAAACGTGCAACTAAATTTATCTATAATTCATTTATTTATTGCAATTTGGGGCAAAATGTTATAATAAATTAATACAAAGATTTAAAAAGAAAAACAAAGTGAAAAGTACAGTTAAAATGTTCTTATTAGTAAACAATAAAACTATTTTGAACACATTTTCAAAACTAAAATGATTTTATAAAATTTTATTATATGCGTTTTTTAAATTATATCCTGATTATTTCTCAAACCTTGTTTTTCAAAACTCTGATTTTTTTTAACCGGTTAACCATGACCAGCAAGAAATCATTTTGGGAAGTCAAAATAGTCATTTCGGGCGGTTGTTGGCCATTGTTTGGCCATTATTTTCCACGCTGGTAATAATATGTAGTAGACTATAGAATTATAAAATAAAATATATTTTTAAGCAGTTAAAAATTTTTTTATTGTTGTTATCAAATATATATCGGCGGGAGGAGGAAAAAATCATAAGTGGAATTTTTATGGGAAACCCAAATAATTACACACAATTTAATTCAATAAAAATCAAAATAATCCCATATAATGTGTGTATTCGTTTATAAATTTTTTTAATTTTACAGTTGGTGTTTTAAAAAAAAGGATTTTGATTTTGACAAAAATTGCTAAGGTAAAAAAATATTGTTAGAAAATTATTAGGAGCAATCTGCAGGCAAAAATATATTTGGAAGTTATTAGGAGCAATCTGCAGGCAAAAATTTATTAGGAAGTTATTAGGAGCAATCTGCAAAAAAAAAAAGAATGTTTTCTGAAGAGAATTAAAATTTAAGATTAAATTTTTTTCTGTTTTCTTTCTGGTTTATCATGTCAATTAGGTTTATGGTTTTTAAGTAGATTAACTTTTTTTTAGAAAAATTAGGTTTTCAAAACAGTGTTTAAATATGTTTAAACCACTGGAGAGTTTAGAGGGAGATCACAAACTTTTTTTTTGCTTTTTAATTCTAAAGGTTAAATTTAGTTGTGTGTTTTATCATTGATATTTGATGGACCAACACAATTATCATATTTTTTAAAATAGGATTGCATTGACGACTATGTTGATGTTCTTACAATGATATTTCAGTCTGAGAAGCTCACTGACTGTCAAGCAGAGATTGTAAAAATAATTTTAAATAATGTTAAACCTAAATTGATCAATGAAAAAGAAAGCATTTTCGATTGTTTTTGTAAATGTTTGAATTCAAGTAATGAAGTACTGCAAGATATGGCTTGTGGAATGGTATGTTTATAAGTTGTTTTGAAAAAACTTTTTCTTATTATGACAATATTTTTACTTGCTATGTTATGTCAATGTTTTTCTTGTTATAATAATGTTAAAACTCAGTCTTTTTTTTGTTGTTGTTGTCATTGTTTTTTTGTTGTTGTTTTTTTTTTTAATTAAAAACTACACTTTCTATTTGTTAATGAAATGATATGGCTAGCATTGCAAATATTATGTTAATTAATTTTTAATTGTTTTCGTAAATAGTTAATTTATTCAAATGTTATGTTATCTAATCTTTGTTAGTTAATTTAAATATTATGTTATTTGATCTTTGTTAGGTTATTCAAATATTATGTTATTTAATCTTTGTTAGTTTATTTAAATGTTATGTTATTTGATCTTTGTTAGTTTACTTAAATATTATGTTATTTAATCTTTGTTAGGTTATTCAAATATTATGTTATTTGATCTTTGTTAGTTTGTTTAAATGTTATGTTATTTGATCTTTGTTAGTTTACTTAAATATTATCTTATTTAATCTTTGTTAGGTTATTCAAATATTATGTTATTTGATTTTTGTTAGTTTATTTAAATATTATGTTATTTTATCTTTGTTAGTTTACTTAAATGTTATGCTATTTGATCTTTGTTAGGTTATTCAAATATTATGTTATTTGATCTTTGTTAGTTTATTTAAATGTAATGTTATTTGATCTTTGTTAGTTTACTTAAATATTATCATATTTAATCTTTGTTAGGTTATTCAAATATTATGTTATTTGATCTTTGTTAGTTTATTCAAATGTTATGTTGTTTGATCTTTGTTAGTTTAAATTTATGCATTTCTAAAACAGTGGAAACAATCAAAATATTCTTAATCCTAAAACAGATTTTTGAATTTAAAAAAATTATAGAAACTTGTTAAAGCGACGTAAGAGTAAAACTATGGTCGTTTAACTTAAAAAAACAATGGTCTCTTAATTTATTTTAGGTTTTTTTTTTTTTACAAAAATATAATCAATAAATGGAATAATACTTTTGTGTACAATTTAGTTAAATGAGAGATTCTACAGTGAACTCAGTCCAGAAATTCGTCAGTTGCTGCTTAATGAACTTCTCAGAATAACTCTTTCTACTTCAAGTGTTACCACAGCAACAAAAATGCGAATTGTTTTAAAGTCTATCAATATTATTGCAACTGATATAAATGAACTTTTGGAGAAAATTTATCATGATTTGGGAAAAAAGTTTGTTAATTGTTATCTTAATCTTAATTAGTTTTTAAGTTAACTTTTTATTTATTTATTATTTTTATTTTATGTTGTTATTATTTTGTTTAGATTTATATTTATTAATTTTTTATGTGTTATTCATTGGTTATTATTTTTAAAAGTTTAAATACAAATTGCATTAAATTCATAGTTCATTTGAAATATTTTCAAGTTTTTGTTTAACATTTAAGAAGTATCCACCTCATAGATGAATAAAGTTTATTTATTTGATTAGGTAACATTGTAACAAATTTATTGTAATTGTATATAGTTGTAAAAAACATGGAAGCAAAATAGTACATTGCTCTCCAAATCAATTGCCAGGATGAAACTCACCTCACTCCTGATTTTTTTGCAATTAATCAATATGCATTAGTAAACACAATTTATGTTGTTAAAAAAATCTGAGCTAAAGTGCAAAATATTTTTAAAATTAAAACACATTTTTTGCTTTTTTTCTGGCAGAATTGAAATTATATACTTGTGTTGTTTGCTTGACAATTAAAGGTATCAGATTAATACCTCCCAGTATGCAAAAAGTTTAACAATACCTTTAATGAATTTACATATAATGGTTTTTATATATTTAATGAGTTTTTGTAGATAAAACACTTTAAAATGAAAAAAAAAAATTGATAAGTAATTTCCTACTAATATATATATATATATATATATATATATATATATATATATATATATATATATATATATATATATATATATATATATATATATATATATATATATATATATATATATATATATATATATATATATATATATATATATATGTATATGTATCTATATGTATATATATAAACTGGGGTAAGAGTAAATGGTTTAGCTTCAAATTCAAATATTTTTTAAAGAAAAAATATTTTATGTTAATTTTTTTCTTATTTTAAAGAGAATTTTTTACATTATATAAACATAAAAATTAAGAAAAAATATTTTAAAAATCTTTGAAAAAATTGATTTTTATGAAGAAAAAAAATGTCTACTTTTCCCTTTATTATTAAAGAAAAGTAAACTACTTAATTTTTAATAACAATTTTTTAAGATATTAGGAAAATTAAAACTAAATAAGGATATTAAGAAAATCAAACAAAATTATTTAAAAATAAAATGAAAACTAATCTTATTAATTATAGAAGTTAAGTTTACAAAAAACTATTTTAATCAAATATATGAAAAGAAACTATTTATTATTTTAAAAAAAGAGTTGTTTCATCGGCAGAAGCAGGTTTGCTGCATTTTTTCATGCAAAAAAACTCTTTACCAATTTTGTATTTTTTGGGTAAACACAATAGACAAACTCAATGATTGCAACTAAAAGCTTCACATTGGTACCGCATTTTATTTTATGTTGGCTTCTTCCCAAACTCTATGACACTTTTTGCACCTCTTGATGTCTTTGTCTTGTCTCGATTTTTTTGAACATTGCACTTGCTGAGTTTCATCTGAAGCTTCACTGAAGTGAATTTTGCGTTTATTTAATTGCTTTGACTTTTTGGCCTTATCGTTTTGCTTTAGTTTCTCCAGCACCTCAGATGTACTTATACACTGGCCTTTAACTCTCGGAATGCTGACTCTTTTAGGTTTTTTTTGCATGTCAATATGGTGGCTCTGTAAAACATTTTTCAAATTGCCTTCAAGTCTTTCTGTGAAGTGTTGCAACATTTGATATGTTTGAGCAGTAGTCACTTGTGTTGTTGCTAAATTTTGAAGTTGGCAAATTGTTGGAGTTTGATGCTGACTGATGTTAGATGATGATGATGATAGGCTGGGATGAGGATGATGAAGCAGGCTTCGTTGAGGATGATGAAACAGACTTGCATGAAGATAATGAAACAGGCTAAGTTGAGGATGATGAAGCAGGCTCAGATCACAATGATGAAACAGTCTGAGATGGTACTTGAAATGTTTGAGCAATTTGTAATTTTGATTGATCAATTTTGCTAATATTAAGTGGGAACAAACCAGTGAAATCCGGCGATTATTTGTGTTTGTGTAAATGCGTCACTGGAGCTAAAAAGTTTTGCTTGTAGTTAAATGAAGTTATCATTTTTTAAGTTGTTGAAATTTTTAGCTGCATAGAATTCTGTAAGTAACTTGCGCCAAACTCGTTTAATGTGACAATACACACCTACGTCTAACGATTGAAGTATGTGGGACAAATGAGCCAGTAAACATATCAGCCTGATGTTATTGTCAATGCAAATATGTGCAACCTTGTAAGTAACATGTGTGACGTGTCCATCCAAGAATAAAATGTGAATACCGGTAATTTGAAAAAATATTTAATTAGTTGATTAATTGATTAAACTACTCAATTTAAGTAGACCAAACTAATTACCTGGAATTAATTTAGTTGCCGGTATGAATACTTTAGTGAGCCATTGAATAAATAGGATACCGTTTTGCTTTCGTCATGCATATTTTAAATAAATTAAAACTAAGGATTATGGGATCGAAATGCGGACAAACAACACAAAAATGTATAACACTGCAACAAGTGCTATAGTTTTTCTCAATGAAAATGATATTTCTGGTGCAAAACTATTTAAAGATCCTTTAAATTGTAGCATGAACGAATTAAAACATTGGCTGGAATGTCGTGAGTAAAAAAAAGGTGGAAATAAAGAAGAACTTATTATGAGAGTACGAGGTATGATGAGCATAGAAATACCAATAACTCTAAAGTTGATGGAGGAAAATGGTATAATATTAAGGCATTAAAAACGAATAACGTAAATCATTTGTTAAATGTGTTTTCTAATTTATCTGAAGACAGTTGGATGAAGTTTCTTTCAAGAAACCTGCCTTCAAATTTCAATTATGGACATGTTTTTCATTTCATTGTTGAATCTATCAGAAACTCTTTTGTAGACAATCAAAATTTACAAGAAGAGCACTGTCAAACAGATTGCACTGATTCCGTTACTACTAAGCTGTTACGTAAAGGAAGAATGTTGCTTAACAGTGGGTTTGTTGTAAATGTTGGTGATAATTATGATGAAAAAGTTTTACTTATTATTTAAGGGGGCATGTTCACCATTCTATGAAGTCAGAAAAACCTTTATTTGTTTCTGTGGCTCTAAGTGAAGTGACAAGTGGATATGTCAATTATACAAACTGCAATTGCCGAGCTAGTGAGATTGGTAGATGTTGTCATGTTATAGCACTTCTTTTATTTTTAAGTGATCATGCCACCAAGAATGGTTCCATTGTTGAAAAACCTTGCACATCCCAACCTTGTAAATGGAATAAAGGAAAAAAACGAATGAAAAATCCTAATGCTCTTCATAAAGTTTCTTATCCATCAAATAAGAAGTCTAATATAAATAAACTTTATAATTGAGACCCTCGACCAGTTAATTTACGTAAGATTTCTACAGAATCTCTTTCAAAATTTGTCACCAATTTACAATTAGCTTCTTCAAATATCGGTAATCAATCTGTGGGAGACAATTATACAAATTCCTTATACCGATTTTATTTTAACCATTGATGATAGTATTTTTTACAAACAACTTACTAAAATTTTTTTGGATTGTTTAATTGTAAATAATAAATCTTTTCTTGAAAGAAGTTCAACTTGTGGAGAAATTCCTGGGACAGTTGGAGGCTCAATGGTTTCTTATTATGGCTTCAATTTCCAAAGATATTGTTGATATGGCTGAAAAAGTAAAATCTAAATGTTCTAAAGCATATTTATTTACTTGGCTGCAAAATAAGTTTTGGTTTCCTAAAAGTATAATGACGCTTGACATGAAATATGGTATTGATGAAGAATCCAAAGCTTTAGACAAATATTCATTTATTACCTCTTCAACTGTGGTCAAAAGTAGACTTTAGATTAACCAAAACTATGCTCATTTAGGTGCTACTCCTGATGGTTTAATTTATGACGAAGGTAAATTATGTGGAATTATAGAAATTAAATCCTTAAAAATTCTTAAAAATCAATCAGTAGCTGATTTAATAAAATGTTCTGAAAATGCAAAGATAAAAGAATTATTATAAAGACAGTGTTTTTTTATTGATAAGGATAAACTAGTTTTAAAAAGAACGCATTCATATTTTTTTCAAGTTCAGCAACAACTTCTTGTAACACAAGTTCAGTACTGTGATTTTGTCCTACATGCTTCTATTAGCGACCCTCATGTTGAAAGAATTTATTGTGACAAAGAACTGCAAAAGCGCATAACAACTTCGACTTCGTTTTTTTGGTTAAATATTTTAATTCCTGAGTATTTTATTATGAAAGTACCTCGAAGGCTGATGTCTTTTGTTCTTGAATAAATGTGGAAAAATAAGACTAGTTTTTATTATTCTTATTGTATTATTAACTGTTAAACTTGTAATTGTGTGAAATTAATAAGAAATTATAATTATTTTTGGGCCTCTGAAACACAGATGTTCATAATTTACCAACACCCTTTTAGCAAAATATTTCAAGTAAATTAGTAACTATTGTACTTATCATTAAGGTATTTCTTAAGCAATTTAGTTTACTTGAATATAATATTATTTTATCCAGTAATAGACTTAATAGTGATGTGGAAAATATCACTTTTAACACTTTTTTTGTGTATGATTTACCTCTCCCCAGGCCAAGAAACTTCAGTCAAGGAGTCGTTTTTTTGGTTAATTTTTAAACTTTTTTTATAATTGTAGTTTAATTGTGACCCGAACCTTAACGGATAAGGTTGATGCTTGAAGAAACAAGTTGACACAGTACTTCCGGGTATGTGAGCAGATTTGATCTCTGAACCTCTGGTCACGTATCTATAGACCCACCCACCAACCTCCCCTAGTCTGAAATAGTTATGCAATGACCCCCTACCACTATCGAGTTGTCTCCGTCCAATCATCTTAAAGACTTCAATTTATACATAAATATCTGAAAAGTAGTATAAGCTCATATTATTAGCCTCCAGTATATATTAAGCCTTTACGTTTCATTAGTATTACATAAGAAATAGCAGTGACGGTCAATATAGATATACGGGAAAAGAGGGCGAAGAATTACATGCTCCTGGAGCACAAATCCGATCAAGGGGTGGATATGTAACTGACATACCTACCCCAAAAGTAAAAGTGATATTATGGTATATCTATTACAATTGCTTTGAATTTATAATGGTGTGTATTGGGGAACGGTTTTTCACATCGCTACCTATGTCAATTTTTTGTTTCCAGGGTCAAATCAGAGCAAATTTTGACACAATATCTTCATGACACAAATATGAACACACTAAGGTTTTTGTTTCAAAATAAAAAAAATTCTAGATCTGCCTCTAAGGTGTGTGGCATCGTTACTTATCCATTGTAAAACCTCATTTTAAATCACTAACAATGCCACCCACCTCTGGGGCAGATCTAGAGTTTTTCTATATTTAATTTTGAAAGCAAATTTAGTGGCGGATTTAGTATAGGTGTGGGGAGGGGAGGTACCCCCTAGAACGGTCAAACAGCGCCCCCAAAAACATTCAAAACTATCTTATATGTATGTAATATGTATGATAAAAGTCACGTAAAGCCACAAAGTGTTTTAATCGTAAGTGCGATCTTTAAGAAAATAATTTCTGGGGTTTAAAATACCACACCCAACCCCGGTCGCCCCTATTCATTGACTTGGCCCCCCATCCCCGCGACACTATCCGCCACTGTTTGAAACAACAAATGTTTGGTTGTTCATATTTGCGTCATATTATTCATTGAGAACCTCATTTTAAATAAGCCCATTTAATTATCAATTTAATTATAAACTTGAAAAAAAAAATGCTTGGGATTGGCTGAATAGCATCTTAATTTTTTCAATTTATAGTGTTGTTCATTATTTTGCCAAATTATTCATTCTAAAATACCTTGATATCCAACTTTTTTTTATTTATTATCTCTCACATTTATCACGCATATTATATTTTTATCTATAATAATAATAAGCTATGTACAGGGTGTCTGCCAATATTTTAAGATGGATTTCCCTGACCTTTTCCTGATTCTCGACCTGTTTTCCCTGGGTTGGTTTAAAGCTACGAAAGCTCGACTTCAGAGAAAATCAACTAAAATTGGCTTAGAAAAATTCTTTCAAATGGAAATATAAATATTATTACAACCTACATTCAAAGTAGCATTAGAAGGCCATGAAAAAAAAATCTGCTGAATAAATTTTTACATTATGTATATGATATACAACTGACATAGGTCATGCAAGTTTGACAAATAACCATTTCTCCTGTTTTCGCCCTGATTTTTTGGGAGAAAACTGAATTCCCTGACTATTTCCTGTTTTCCCTGATCTGGTCGACACTATGTATGTATTACTTCTACTTTTTGGTTTATTTAATAACTTAGTAATTAAATTAAAAATTAACTTAAAAATTATTTAACAAATCAAGGAAAATATCCATCAGCTAAACAACGACGACAAAATCCCCAACTTATTAAAAAACAATTTTAAACTTAATTATATTACTTTCTTTTTAAATACCAAAGAAAGTACCAACCAAACAAAACTATTATAAGTTAAAACAGGAACAACAATTACTTAAACAAATACACACAAGGAACAACAGTTACTTAAACAAATACACACAAAAAAGCAAGTTAAAATTATTAAATACTAATTTGAATACAGTTTTCAGGGTTGAAATTTAGTGTTTATTCTTAAAACCTATGGAATAAGATGCAAAAATTAGTAAAAACATCCAAATGTATTTAATACGAAGATATTCAAACTCACAAACATTGTTGAAAGTTTACCAAGCATGATGCAACAAAGACTAATTGAGATGCTATTGGTGCTAAAGAATGAGACATTACTCTATTAAGTAGTCTAAACTTTTTCAAACGTTCATTAAACCGTTCAACATGAACTTACTTTATCCTAGTATTTGGTATCCAGGAGCTCTAAAAATATAAATAAGTGTTTGGACTACTAATTGGAAAAAAATTAAGACTATTAGGTTAGAGGAACAATAATTTTTTGAGCCCGGAGTCCTTAAGTATAATGGCGGCAAGGACTCCAGGACTCTGGGCTTAAAAATAAGAAGTTTTAAGTCATTAAATCTCATGAATTTTTTTCCTATAGCAGATCATAAATCAACAAACATGTTTAGAGCTTCTGGACACTACAGACTTGGAAAAAATAGAGATATAAAGTTGGAGTCCTTTTGGGACTCCGCATCCCTGATAAATATAGTTGCTTGCTTTTGTAGAAGCAAGTCTTGAATGGTAAATCCTTTATCAACAAGAAAGGAATCTTAAAAGTTAATAAGCTCCATAGTTCCACACTTTTGAAATAAAGCCACATCACTAATGCTACCCTCGTATAAATCCGATATAAATGATGCAGCACCATTTGGATTAATTCTAATGAGACATTTCATTGTGCAATTGCTTTTATATGAAGAATAAGTATTTCCTTGCTGCACATAATTCTCTGGTACCTCACACCTAAACTCTGTACAGTCAATGATGGCACGGATATTCTTAAATGGTCTAAATACTTTTGGAAGATTTCTTTCATAAACTTGTCTTTCAGGAAAAATTTGAAGCTCCTTAAAATGATAAAAAATGAACATTATCCATGTTGTGAAAATAGAAGTTTGCCTTTTACGAATATAAGTACGAGTCATTTTGTTTTATTTTTTAAATAAATAGCGAAGGCTGCCATATTTATTTATGTTTTAAATAATTAATAGCTATTAATTAGTTTAGCCGCGCTCATCTTAATGCATAAGTATGAGCAATCAGCATGTTTACTCTTCCCCTGAAAAACATTTATATTGGTTTTTTGCTCATAACTTTTTTTCCGGAACTAGCAACTTCAATTTGGAAAAGAGAATCTTGATCTTCATAAAGTTTTCTACAAAACAGCCTTTTTTGTTGAGTAAAATTAATTTTAGTTTTAGGAGTTTTGAAGTTGGTTTTTTAGAAAAAAAACTTTTTTTTTTACGAGGGTGAGAATTTTAATGTTTGCTGAGGCAAAATTAAATTTTTTTAAATTATTTTTACACCTTTTGATAGAGCACAAAATTCTCTACAAGACAGTGCCTCACATTTTATAAAGATTTTTTGTTTTAGCTTTCAATAAATGCAAAAGAAACAAAATTGCTAAACTGTTTACTTTTTTTTTTTCCTTTACTCTTTTTGTTTACCCCAGTTTACAATAAACTTTATATATCAATAAATCAATACATTTTTTTTAAATACCATTTTTATTAAATATCATTTTTCAAAATAGCTCTGTAGAAAGCTTAAACTATCTAATGTCTTGTCTCCTAATTGATATCTAATTTTAGTACAAATTAGTCCAGCTCCTGAAAATACTCTTTCAGGTTCAACACTTGTTGGACAATCATCATTTATATGATTGTATTCATTATAATGAGGTCATTTATAATGGTCAAAAACTATTTGAATGTACAACCCTCGTATATTTTCTTGTCAAAAGTACTTAAACCCTTTTTTTATATTTTCTTTTAGACCTTTTGTATTTCTTTTTTCTAAAACTTTTTATTCCTTTATACTTGTCCGTTTTTTTAAGAAAAAGATAAAGTTTTTCCTTCAGAGAAAAATCAGCATTTGGTTTAATAGTAATGAGGTCGTTATTTAAATCCAAATCTGATTCGTTTAGGTGTCTTTGATTACTCTCACCAGATTCCGCATGATTGTACAAAATATTTTCTACTATGTCAACAATAGTTTTAATAATTTCAGCTTTACTGCTGATATTAAAAATGCCATAATTGTCTTTAACAGAAATAATAACATTAAGGTCTGTTATATAGTGTAACATGTCTGAAAACTTCTTTCATTGATACAACTTAATACTTTAATACAACTTATTATTCATTTTTTGTGCAATACTTGAAAAAGTGTTTTGATTACTTAACTCGTCTAACATAAATTTCAATGCAAGATCGGCTACATATAAATTACCCTTTTCAGTGCAGAGTGTTTCAATGGCCAACCTAATAGATTGTAAGCTTGATATTATATTTGAATGTAATTTTACTTGAATTTCATTAAAATCAATGTCAATTTTTAGATCTATCAGACTTTTTTAGAACAGCATTTTTAAGTTTTAAAAATATTTCCAGCATGCCTAATAAACTGCTCCATCTAGTTTTACAGTCTAAAATTAAAAAAGTTTTTTTCCGACAGTTTCTTTAACATATTTTTGCAGTAGTTTATCATTTTTGGTTGGTGATTTTCTGAAAAATTTTACAACTTTCCGAATTTTTGTAACTAAAGAATTTAGCTCTGCGTTTTGTAGAACAAGTTGGGAAGTATCGATATCTTCATGCTCTACTTCAAAATTTTCAAGTTCAATTTCCGAATAATCAGAATCAGAATCAACATTAAGTAATGCATTACCATCATGTTCATTAACATCTTGTACATCTGTTGAACTAATATTATAAAGTACTTTTATGATTGCCAATTGTAGCCCATGTATGTTACATAACTGATGGTTTTTATTAAGTAACTTTACCCTTCTCTTGTTAACGGCAGCACCCTCTGATATTATGCACACAATTATTTGAAAAAGCTATATTAAACTTTTTAAGCTTCTTTTCAATTAGTTCAGCGCATACCTCAGCAGGTGCGGATCCATGAATCCGAGTCAATCTAAGGTTCCAAAATTTACCGTTTTTTTCATGATTAATAATATTTATATAGCGGCGGTTTTTATTTGATGTCAATTCATCTGCGGTAAGGCTATAAGCTTTTTTATTGAGCTTATTCTGAGAAATTTTCTTTACAACTTCTTTCCTTCTTTTATCAGCATAATCCATTACTTTTTTTGTGAATGGTTTTGGGCAATTTCGGTAACTCTATGTACCATTTTGTTTTTAGTAACATCTTTAAATCTTCAGATGTACAAAATTTATTGAAAGGAATGGCATCATCATCATCATCATCGTCTTGTGCAATCATTCTTGAAAGTACAGCTTCAAGAGATTCATCTCTTTTTTTGATAAAAGAAGTAATTTTCGATGCTATTGCAACTACCGGTTCTTTTGCGCATTCTTCTATATTTCTTTTTAACACATTAATTTTATGTTGACTCTTTTGACGGACATGTAAAACACTAGTACCTCCACCTTCTATTTTAATTCTTTTTGCGCGTTGTTTACATACCACTATATCTCTTGTTTCTGTACGATTATAGTAATTCTAAATTGAACTTTTATCCATTAAAAGGTCTTTAAAACAATTTTAAAAACCAAATTTAAAAAAATAATTTTCTTTAACGGTAAAAAGTTTGCAAAACAAGCCAACATCTATTTTAAACATTGTTAAATTAGAGTTGTTAAGTTTGCTCAAGCGTTAAGTTCAAACAAAAGAATGGTTTACACTTTTATATTTTTAATTTTTAATCTATTGACAAGTAAATAAATAATTTATTTAATATTTATAGTACGTTCTTTATTAGAAAAAAAAATTCAGCAATTAGGAATTAAAACGATCCTTACATAGAAAAAAGCTTGATTTATCGGTAAATTACAAAAATTTACCAGTAAAAAACTTGAACCAAATTTAGGTATTTACTGATAAACCGATAACCGGTATTACGATCCCTACCTTGAATCCACTCTTCTTCTTTTTAAATGGTTTTTTACAAGAACGCTCTACATTATCTTGAATTAATTTAACTGTAAGCACAGCAAAATTCAATTTTTTGTTATAAAATATTTTTCTTAAATTAAGAAATACGTTTCTTGTTTTAGATATCCTACCCTTTTATTTATTTTTAAAAACAAGAAATATATTTCTTGTTTTAAGAAATAAATTTTTTCAACAAGGGTCAGTAGATTTACAATTTTGTCGTGGGTTTTGATGAGTTGTTTGCAACTTTAAAAGATTTTAAAAGTATTGGAATTCATTGTATTTAAAAAGTCTGAGGAAGTCTCATCCATGGGCATTTTTTCAAACTATTACCTAGAATAATAAAAATTAACCAGTAGTCTGGTGGAGTATACAACTCAAGACCTAGTGGCTGGTCTTTATCAACAAAAACTACTTTCAGAAGGATTTCAGATTTGATTCTATCTGTTTTTACACCTTTTATTTTTAAATACAGAACTTTTTACCATTTTTATATTAGGATCTTGGTAAAAAGATGCTAACGCCAGCACCTAGCGCCTCTATGGTTTTACCATGATTTGAATTTTACCTCTGCAGCAGGCTCAATATACATCTGCCAATAGTCTTGTTAATCTTAAAAGTGTAAATTAAAAATAATGCAAGGTAGATAAAATAAGGTTTAAAATGACACAGCTTAAAACTTATTACATTTAATTTTGACAAGATAAAATCAATGTGCTGTTTCTATTGATTTCATTTTTATTATATTTCTACTGATTTTAAGAAAAGTCTGTCATTAGAAAAAAAAAATTGGTTTAAAGTTATTTTCTTTGTATTTTGCGTCTGTTTTAAACCATTTTGCAAACCATTGTTTTTAAACAATTTGTTACTTTATGGCATAAATTATTCTTAAATAATAAGACAAAAATATGAAAACATATGAAATTAAGTTTTAGTTTAAATTGCAGAATCAGAAAAGTCGTAGGTCAAAAACCGCGATGCCCTGGAGAGAAATGTAGTCAACCATTCTATTGATCTCTTTAAGTATTTTATTACTTAAAATAAAAACCTGCCTCATTTTAGAAAAATGCAATTTGAGTTTCAAGAAATTCAAGGCGTGTGAAACAGCTCCATATTTGTTAATTTTCACTTAATGGTCTGATTTTTCTGAGCCATCACACAGAGCTCATTCTGAAGTGCGTTTAACATCACCTTCAGGTTAATCTGTCAAAAATAGTATTAATAAAGAGACAACGTTACTTATTCCTGAAACTCCTAAAGCAGTTTCTCCAGAAACTGTGTGACCTTACCCAAAAGCAGCACTAAGAAGGATACATTTGACGAGACGAAGAAAAAGGAAAGCTGCTATTCTAACAGATACTCCAGAAAGAAATATATTAAAACAGCAGCAAAATAATCAAACAAAAAAACTAAGATGACAAAAAAAGACAAGTGCAGAACACGATTATGCTTGTCTTGTATCTTGGGAAACTTATTCGGAAAGTCTACCAGAAAAAAAATTGGATCCAGTGTCAAGGTTGCAATCAATGGTCTCATTCAAAATGTGATTCACATTCTGGTCAAAACTATATTTGTATTAACTGCAAAATTAAAATTTTTAAAACAATTTTAAACAATATTTGTATTGACTGCAAAATGAAAATTGAAGACTAACATTAAGTTATTATTTTATCATAATATTAACAAGTTTTGTTTAAAAATGTGTTTACAAAGTTGAGTTGAGTTTTAAGATTGAAAAGTTTTTTTTTGTCTCAAAATTATTAGTTTCTATATTCATATCTTAAATAATTTGTTAAAATTGAAAGTATATATTTAATTTATAAGGAAGCTTTGTTTTGGTTTTATAACAGAGTTAATAGTTGTCACAGAAATACATTCATTTTTATTGCACAACTTAGCTCGCTGGGGTAGGTTGAGCAGCCTTATAAACTTTAAACTATATTTTCTAAAACAAATTGAAAAAAGTTTTTTTGTCCATTTTTTAGCAGATCAAATTATCTTTTTAATAGTGAAAAAACTATATTAATCCGATGTGCTGTTCAAGCGATCTGTTAGATTTAGTAAAAATTGCCCAACTAGCCCCGTCCTACCCTACTTTAATATATTATTCACTTTACCTGTGGAATTTTTAATTGTAGTAATAATTTTTTAAATGCCTGAATTCTATTGCAATAAAAAAATATAACAAATTTATAATTAATAAATTATAAAACATATTTTATAAGCAATAAAAACTTTTATAGCTCTTTGTCAAATTTTCTATCAAATAAGTAATGTTGTTAATAAATAAATTGATAGCTAGTGTGATTCTTCCATTTTTCTATTGTTGTAAATTTAATTTATTTTAATGAATATTAATAATTTTGTCTAATTTAATTTTGCTCACATGTCTAATCTCACTTCTTTTAGTGAAACAATAACCTACAAGGAAGTTTGTTTTAAAAATTTGGTTTATGATCTTTAAGTGTTACAAAAGACAGTTATCCAACAAATGGATAACTGAAATGTTTATCAAAAAATGTGGTATATGAATGTGTTGTTTCCTCTAAGAATGTACCTGATAAACAATATATTGGCTTAAAAGAGGGTGAATTGAAAAAAAACGTTTTGCCAACCATAAACAATCCTTTTAAAATAAAAAGTATTCAAAAGACACCATGCTGTCTTTTGAAAATAAATGTTGTTACAAAGGGGCTGTCCATAAAGGATGCCACCATTTTTTAGACAATTTTTCGACCTCCTCCCCTCCCTCCTTTATCACCAGATGTCCTTTTTTCCTATACACCCCTTAAAAAGGATGTCATAAATTTGTTTATCCCCCCTCCCTCTTTATTTTTTAAAACAAAATTTATTCCTAATTTAAGCATTTTTGTTGGAATTTTTCACATGAATTACATTTTTCTGTGTTTGCATATCATTCAATAGCTTATTGGGTATTTCCACATTTGTTTAAGTTGTTTGTTCTTGTAATCCTCCCTGAAAAAAAATTTTTTTTTTATAACTCATTCTATATATTAAATTTAATCAAAGTGTGTCATGGGAACTTACCTCACTAATCATCCCTCCAAGGATTTTTTAAATAATTGTCAATTGATATGATTGGAATAGGGCAGTCCGATTTGACTGAAATAGTCGTATCATTTGGAATGTTAAGACCTTTTGTTTCAATTTCGTTCTCATCGAGCCATTCAGCAAAAGCGGGGTTCTTTTAGACTGCAATTATGGCCATTAACTCTCTTTTGCATTTGGCGGCAACGCAAAAAGGTCTAACTTGCAAAAGGGTATTCCATATTCTAACACAAGTAGCCATTTGGTTAATAAAAATGGAAGAAGTAATGCTGACATGCTATTTTAACACGACTTGGAAGGTAAAGTAGAATTTACAATTCTTACAGATTCTCCGAGATAAACTTGATTGCACATTTGAGGGACAAAATGGATTGTAAGGAAGAAGTTTGAAGGATTTCAATGATCAAGGAATGGTGCTCTGAATATTGGAGGCGATAAGAAAAAATATAGAAGGAAAACAATTTTTGCTGGTGATGTCTGAAACGGCTACAGTTTTCAAGCCATCTGGCGGATTGGAATAGGTGGAAGCAGAAATCAACTTGGAACAACATGGCAATAAGACCTCCCTTTCTTTGAAAAGGAGCTTTTATTTCCATAAGTCTTCCATAAATCTTCAATAAGTGATGACGAGCATCAAGCTCCGTCTTAATTATCAGACCTGAAAAGATTGAACCATAGATCTTTCCAGTAAAATCAAAGTTCTGTTTCTCCAAAAGAAGATCCGCTGTCCTACCTTAATTATAAGTCGCAATGCAGATAGTTAGTTCATTAATTTTTTAAGTCTTGCTATATATGCGTGTGTGTGTGTGTATATATATATATATATATATATATATATATATATATATATATATATATATATATATATATATATATATATATATATATATATATGTATATATATATATAGTATTTTGATAGAGAGTTGATATTAAAAATGAATTTGAATTTAGAATCTATATGAGTTCCATAATGATCATAAGAGAAAATCAATCCTGCTAAATCAACATTGAATACAACCACTGGTTTGACCAACTTGGTCAAAAGGTCTTTTGTAATGGAATCAAACTATGGCAGAGTCAAAAATTGTTTAATGTCCAATTTGTGAGCATATGCTGTCGATGATAAATGCTTTCCAGATCAAACAGTATTATAAGTGGAACCAAAAAAAGAAACCGCATCAGATTTTCCAAGCCCATCTGTTTTTATTTCAATACCTGGGAGATTGGATTAGCATATGCTTTGCGAAGATGATCCAAACATGATCAGGAAGAGAAACTAGATATGCATTAATATAGAAGCTTGTTTGTTAGCAGCGGTGATTCCAATTGAGATCCGAGCTTTATTGTCTTGGCTTATAAAACACACATCCTTGGGGCCTAAAAAAGAGCAAACTTCTTCCACATTCCTTATAGTTGCTGCACAAAATGGATCATCCACGTGACTTAAATGAAGACTGTTTTGGGCTCGCATCAACTTGATTGCATATCTTTTCGAGCTCAGCACGAAGCTCATCCAACGATTTGAGGCTCTTTATAAAATAATTAAAAAATTATAAATGGATAAGTTTAGAGGCTAAAAAGTTATATTTAGGCAATTTATAGTCCAATAAAAAATTTTATTACCTAAAGTTTTACTCTCACCCTATATACTTCAGATTGCCTTTTTCATAGGCAGAAGAGTTAAGCAAGTTGAATGATGACGCGCTATAGCTCAGATTATTTTACTTCAATAGTAGAGCAACCAATTCTGTCACGGACATGCATATAATTAATTGTAATGTATTCAAAATATATATATATATATATATACATACATATATACATACATATATATATATATATATATATATATATATATATATATATATATATATATATATATATATATACACATACATACACGACATATAGGGTAGACCTGGGCAATTTCGCCACAAGGTCAATTTTGCCATTTTTAATATTTCAAGAAAAATTATTAATTATTAAGATGGTTATTATTTTATTTGATTAATTTTTATTATTTTAAAATTATCTTATAACTATTGATTGATCATAGTTGTCACCTAATTTGATTGGTTGTTGTAAATTTTAAATAAGATTTATTATTTTATATTATTAATTGATATTATGGTGTAACACTTGCTCCAAGTAGCATTCTTGTTAATTTTGCTTCATAAATTAGTTAAAATTATTTAACTGGCATTCGTCTTATATATTTTAAATAGGTTTTTCTCCAAGTAGAATATTGTGGGGTGATTTCGCCACAGAATTTTAAATAGTCCTACAGTTTAAAAAAAATATATAATGTACAATATTTTTGCTTTCTAAACAATATTTAATATTAATATTTATTATATAAACAATTTTATAAAATAATTGGACATGAATCAGGAAAGAAATTAAGATGCGAGTTTATGGAAAGAAATTAAGATGCAAGTCAAGGAGATGAATTTTGAGGGAAATGTTGCATCTCATATCTCTATAGGCATTTATGCAATTTTTAACCACATCTTCAATATTTTCAGACTTGTTATTTCCAAGAAAATTAGCAACGACGGATTTAAATGCCAGCCATGTATTTTTTTCAATTCCACTAAGTAAATTTTCAAAGTGGATGTCAGTAAATCTTTTTATTTGAGGACCTATAAATATACCTTCTTTCACCTTAGTGTCACTCAATTCAGGATGTTAAATAAGTACATAAACGACTCTGAGTCATTGTGTAGCCTTAAAAAATTTTTTCATAAGTCCTAATTTTATATGAAGTGTTGGCATGATTATTTCATCACGTTCA
Source organism: Hydra vulgaris (assembly GCF_038396675.1). Taxonomy (NCBI): domain Eukaryota; kingdom Metazoa; phylum Cnidaria; class Hydrozoa; order Anthoathecata; family Hydridae; genus Hydra; species Hydra vulgaris. The sequence continues at coordinate 33,419,276 of NC_088927.1, forward strand.
ACTAATGGCAATCGAAGGACATTTTTGTTTCCTGGCTGCATTCTATCTCTGATTGGCCAATCCTTCTTTACATAGTGTTGCTTTCTATCTCTACTTTCCCATTCACATATAAAACGACAATACTTTGTGTTGCCTGTTTGCATTTCCATGAGAATTGTAATTACTTTTAAATCACCACATATTCTTCAGTTATATTTACCATAATCAATTTTATTTAATAACAGCGACATTGTATCATATGTTTCATTTAGATTTGCAGAATATGCAATTTGGTACAGACGCATATATAAATATATATATATATATATATATATATATATATATATATATATATATATATATATATATATATATATATGTATATGTATATGTATATATATGTATATGTATGTATGTATATATTCGTTGTGAAGCAATACTGCTTTTAAACTGCTCTTTGATGAATCAACAAATAATCTCCATAATTCTATATTAAGTTCAATGCCAAGGTTTCTCATAAGATTCTCAATATCCGTGCAATAACATATATTCTCATTAACTGAAAAAAAAATTTTTTTTTTTTTCAGTTAATGAGAATATATGTTATTACCAATTCTTTGTGGCAGTTTCGAAATTTAGAAATTCATGTATCTGGTTCCAATAAATTAAATTCTTGTAGTTGAGATCCAAGTAATTCAGCTTGGCCTTTTGTCAGCTCCAAGTCTCGCACAAGATCGCAAATTTCCGCATTATTAATTAAATGGGTGTTTTCGTCATGCTTGTTTTAATCAGAGTCTGAGCTACTGGCAGAAGATGCAATTTAAAATTCATCTAACATTTCTACATTGATATTATATTCAGTAGAAGTAGCAGGTATTGGCAAAGTGGCAGGATTATGAAGTATTGGCTTTGAAACTGATGCCACTTCAGGATATTTAACAGACAATCAAGTTTTATATGAAAATCTAGCAATATTGACAGAACAGAAATAACAATCTGTAGTATGGTTGCTAGACTCACTATATCATTGGAACGCCAAACGAAAAATGATTGTTCTTTTTTGCTTTTTTAATCCAACCACGCAAGTTGCATGCACATGCTGAGCAGATAAAATTTGGTGCCCAAGCCTTATCCAAATCTACTTTTGAATCAAAATATAATTCATATGTTTTTTTAGAAATGGTGTAAGCATTTTCCGATGAGATTTGTCTGTTAGATAGCCGCAGACATAGCATAACATGTCTTTTGAGTTAATACAGCCTCTGAAAGCCATGATATTAACTTACAATTTAATTTAAATTTAAATAATGATTAAACTATGTAAACCTTTTTAGAATAAATTAAAAAAATAAAATACAACAAAAAATAGAAATATATATTTCTATGCTTAGTAAAAATATAGAAAATACCATTTTACAAATATCTCAAAAACTTGATGTGATACAAAAAAATGGTTTTCAGATTTGAAACAGCGCTAAAAACTACATTAGAATATATAAACAACAGATTTTCACATCTTGTTTATCAGTGTTGTTTTTAAACTTCAATGTCTTTAATTTTTAAAAAAAAAACAGTAAATGTAACTTATCTATTAAATCAAATTTTTTAAGTTATAATTAATGATTTAAAATGAATATTTTTTTTTAATCGATAAAATTTAATATACTTTTTTAATCATAGTTTTCAGAAATCAGAGTTTACTGTAATTAACTCTTTAATTTAAGAGGCTTTTAAAGAATTTTTAAAGTTATTAACCTTTAGTAAAAGTTAAATGAACAGATTTGCTAATATTTAAATTAAAATAAAACTAAATACATTTATTAAATGCTTATGTTTTGTTATCGAATAGTTATTGTCTATATAATATATTATATTATATATACCCAATAGCTATACGAGTACAAGGTGTAAGCATAATTACTATTTAACGTATCTTGGTCATTAATTTATCCTTATTTGTAATTAATTTTCAATTTTCTATTAATGATTATTTTAAACTACTTTGTCCTTAGTAACTAAAAATATTATTTAATAATTGTTTAAAGTTTAAATCATTTAATAACATTAATAAATTTATTAATAATAATAATAATAAAATAACATTAATAATAATAAAATCTAAAGTTAAAATTACTAGAATATAGTTACGTTGAAAATACTTTAGACAATTTTCAAATAGCGAAGTATGTTCTGGAGTAACTAAATGTTCTGGGATAACTCTAAATGTCCTAGGGTAAAAATATTCTGGGGTAACACTAATGAGTTTTTTATATATATATATATATATATATATATATATATATATATATATATATATATATATATATATATATATATACACACACACACACACACATATATATATGATAATTTTTAAGATTGCATAATTTTGTTATAAAATCCATTTAAAAAGTTATATTAAAAATACTTTCAGGCAAAATATGACAGAAGAATCAACTGATGTATTAACAAAATCTTGGTCTTGGAGACAACTTGTTGAATTATTAGAATCAATCTCATGTAAAAATAAAATTGACCAACCTGAGGTTTTAATCACACCTTTATTTAATATTTTTAACAAGTTAGTATTTTTTTATTACAAAGTTATCGTTTATTTATAATTGTGAATAATTTTTTTTTCTAATCAACATAAAACATTTAACATTTTATTTTATAATTTAATGTTTTTATTTTAGTTATTATTATTTTTAGGTGTTTGGTCATTAAGAATGCGTCCGTAGAGTATGTGAAACAGCTACTTCTTACTATATTTACATACATTCTCAATCAAGGTGTTCTAAACATTTCCCCAGATCTATTCAAAATCGATCTTGTTATACAATGCTTACAAGAAAGTAAAGATTTTCAAACAACTCGTCACTGTTTAGTATTACTTGGAAAATCTGCACAGCATTATCCTTCACAAGTCCTTCATAATATAATGCATATATTTACATTTATGGGAGGTACAATGCTGAAAATAGACAATCAACAGACATTTAGATTAATAGAAAATACAATTGATGCCATTGTACCTATGCTAGTTCAGGTAATTATAAAGACTTTGGTTTTTGGTGAATTTTTATCGAATAAAATTAAAAGATGGAATAAATTAATAATGTTTGTATAAATAAATTAAAAAGAAAATTAAGCATTTATTAACTATAAACTAATAAATAAAAATAATATAATGAAAGTATATAGAAATTAAAAGTAAAAATAATCACTTTAAAAAAAAGATAAAAGTTTTTTTATTTATATCATTTTTTTTGTTTCTTTTTTTTTTTTAATAATGATTTCATTTTTTAAATTTATAATTATAAAATGTTTTTATTCTAGAGTATAGAATCTAAAAAAAAATTATCTAGGGCATGGAATCTAGCTGATTTTTATGCGCTTGTGTTTTATATTAATTTGTTATTGGTCTTATATTATTGCTTTTTTGTATTTTATGAAATTTTATATTATTATAAAAAGTTAAAAACTTTAGAAATCTCCAGAAGTAACTGAGTCAAGAAAACGTCCTTCTCCTACAAGTATTGATGTAATTATATTGTTTATTTTGGAAACATTTATTGATTCTGCACCTCATTGTCCTGAACATCGTAGACAGCATATCTTATCATACCTAATTAAAGTTTTAAATGAGGGCCGCACACTCCATACAGCTATGGTTTTGTTAATCAAAAAAACAATTCAAAATGCTCAAGAAGTTGTTGTAGATGACAATTTCAAGGTATGCTTACAAATATTGGTCTGCAATAAACACTGTTTCCTAACATGAAACCAAACAGGTCATATTTAGGGGTTTTTCCCTCCTGTCCCTTACCACCCTCTTCTCTCCTGAAAATAGGGCATGGATAGGGTTGATGTTCTAATTATCCTGTGCAGGGTTAGGGTAATTGAGAAACATGTTAAGAATTTAAATTATTTAAATTATGGTATAACATTAATAAAATGATATTAATGTTATACCATAATTTATAAAGCGTTTTTATTAGTGTTATGTTATGGTATAACATTAATAAAAACGCTTTAGTTAAAGTAATTTTCTGTAAAATTGAAATTAAATAGACAACCACAGTACAATAGCTGCAAATTGTTTAAATTAGATTGGCATTTTAACATTATAAATACATTATATTATGTTTAAGTAATGCTAATTTGGTTTGTAGTTTTTCATTTTTTCTCATTTTTGATTTTAAATTTTGTTCTTGTTTTATTATTATTTGTTTAACATTAATTTACTTTGTAGTTGGTCCTAATTTAATTTGATATTATTTTAGTCAAATCTAAATTTAATACCTAAAGAAAACATAAATTACAATCTAATTTTGTTCGCTCCTTTAAAATATAATGACTTTAAATAACCCACCCAAAGATTTGCTCGGTAGGCAATCAAGCATCAGTTCTTTTCTTTGAAAAAAGAAATAATGGGTTTTATGCCCTTCCAGGCAGGTCTTTAAAAGTGTTAGAAAGGTAATATTAATTTATACTATTATTATTTGAAGCATTAAAACATTTAACTTTCTTTAATTTAGAAAAGTATTTTTTACTAATATATACTAATAGTTTTTTTATTTTAGGAAATACAACCAGCCTCAATCACTCTAGATTTCTGCAAAGACTTTTTTATGGGTTATCCATCTGAAGTCCAACTTTATTCTCTATGTCAAATTATTGCTTATTTAAAAGAACCAAATGAGGGTAAAATTGTTTACTATTTTTGCTATATTTTAATAATGTGTGTGTATATGTATTTATATGTGATTCCAAGCGTCACTTATTTGACGTTTAAAACATATTTCAACAATTTTCACCTAATAAAATAATATTTTTGGCCCATTTAAGATTGTATGTAATATTTGCTGAAAAGTTGTTTGTGCTGCATATTTAAGATCTAATTGCTCCAAATTCACAATTCATTTTTTATTAAAACTAATTATAATCAAATTGTTATATTATATATTTAAATATTTTGCTTTTAAACTGTGTCCATAATCTTAAATTGCAAAAAATAAAATTAAAACTTAAAGAAAGTTGTGTCATTTATTTGACATCATGTATTTGATGAGTTTTTATATGAAAAAAACATTCAAGTAAAAAGTTCAAGTAAGTTTTATTAGTTCAAAGAATGTTTTAAGAATTTTTTTTTCAAATTACACAAATAGTTGCATTAAAAAAAAAAGGAAATATCTTTTGTTTTAAAATTACTTTACTAGATTTGTTTCCAATTTGATGAAGTTGTACTGTTTAGAAATGTTTTTGATATTTTTGCATTCTTTAAAAAATTCCTTTAAACTATTTTTTTAAGTCTCAATGTAAGTCTTGAAAATTGATTAAATTGCATATTGAAATTGATTAAATTTCCTACTTTGCTTTTCAACATGGACCCAATACTATCAACTACTCTTTTTCAATATTTTTCTGTTTCATTCAATACAGTTTTTTGAAAATTTGAATTTCACTTGTGTGGTGAAATGCATAATAAACTTGCTTTTGAATTGACTGTACGCATTGTCAGGGTGGAAGCTAGTTACTGTTTGTTCAGTTACTTTTTGCGGAAAGGTTTTAACGATCTCTTCTGAAAATAATTTAAAAGTAAATTAATTTAAAAGTAATTTAAAAGTCTTTAATCATAAATCATAAACTACAATATATATAGATAATATTTATAGACAAAATCATAAAGTTAAATCAATTTTTAAAATCCAACTTTTTAAAGTTGTGAAATAGGCTTGCACACACACTTACACACACGTATACGTATATATATCACACATACACATATATATATATATATATATATATATATATATATATATATATATATATATATATATATATATATATATATATATATATATATATATATATATATATATATGAATCTCTTTTTTGCATCAGGACTGCACAAAGTAAGTATAGGAGCACTATATATATCAAATGGATAATAGCGTAAGATCTGTAGGCTTGTAGAAGGCTGGGCTGAGTGTGTCCAATTTCCATAAGATGCTTGAGTAGATATGGTGTTGATTTTATATTGTTGTGCACTTTTGTTGTTCATCCCAATAAGATTCTCATTGAGCATGATTCCAAGGTATTTGTGGTTGTTGACTATTTCAAGCTCAGTATTGTTGAGCATGAGAGAATGTATAACTTGAATTTTGGAGCACCTGGGATTAATTCTAATGATTTTAAATTTAGAACTATTAAATTTCATTCCATTGACCACAGACCATAGTGCGACACTATCTACAATGAATTAAGGTAAGTTGACAGGAACTTTATCATAGATTATATAGGTTATGATCGTCAGCATATTTTTGGAAAATGGTTTATTTTGGGAGAGAGATGTTAATGTCGGAAATAAAGAGAATGAACAGAATTTAAATACATTTTCAGCAAGTGGTGAGATGTTTAGATAAGTAAGTTGTGATGAGTGTTGTAAGTTAGTAAGTTAAAGTAAGTAAGTTGTAAGATAGTAAAGTTAAGTTGTAAGCTAGTAAAGTTAAGTAAGTTGTAAGTTAGTAAAGTTGTAAAGTTAGTAAGTTAAAGTAAGTTGTGATTATTTTCTTTGTGATCTGTGATGAGTTTAGATAAGTAAGTTTCAATCCAGGAATGAGTCCAATCCAAGGAAGTGAGGAGTTTTTTAACTTTAGCAGTAATTTCTCATGACAAGATCAATTGCTTTTGCAAAATCAAAGAGTATTGCAAAAATTGATTTGTTATTATCTTTAGCATGACTCCAGTCCTCTATATTTTGAATATTAGCATCCATTGTACAATATCCTGGAAAGAAACCGAACTGTTTGTTTGAAACCTATATGTGCTCAGTGTGATAGAAAATGAAATTGTAATAATATGTTAAAAAACTTCGCATAATACAGATGTAATAGCAATCATTACATCTGTATTATGCAAATGGTACATGGCAGTCATTAGACAAGGGCAGGTTAGATATTTTAGGAATTGATGTAATGTTTGCTGATTTCCATTGATGATTTCATTGATATATATATATATATATATATATATATATATATATATATATATATATATATATATATATATATATATATATATATATATATATATATGTATATATATATATATATATGTATGTATGTATGTATGTATGTGTGTGTACATACATATATTGTTTTTTTTATAGAACAAGTTAAAAAGTCAAAAGATGGAAACAAGCAAGTAAAAATTCTTATATATGCAGTGATTAAGTTTGTTACCGAAGTACTGGCAAGTGCAACTATCCAAGAGTTATATGTGGTTGAAGAAAGTAAATATACACCATTAGTTATCAAGTAAGTGTTTTATATAAACATATATTTATTTAATTTAAAATTTATTACAAACAAATTAAAATTTATAAATTAAAAATAAAGAATTAAATATTTTAAATAAAAAACTAATTTCTAGATTACTTGAAGAACTTCTTTCATATGTTGAAACTCTTAGTATAAAAAATTTTGAAAATCAGAAAGACAAAAAATATATCAACAATCTTACCCAAAAAGTGTATGATGCAGTTGGTCTGTTAAACAAAATATTACCTTTTGATTCCTTTGTTGCGGTTGTATCAGGTTTAATAAGCAAAGAGAGTTTATTGATTCGTAAGAAGTCACTGGAGATGCTATGTACCAAACTTTCAGAACTTGAGACAGTTCCTAAAAATCAGGTTCTTATTGTTCAAAAATCTTTTTATTTTTTTTATTTATTTGAGATTTATTTACATTTCTTTCCTGTTTAATTTTTTAGGAGAAACCTCTTTTGAATCTTTACTCGTCTATTGTTGTATTGGTCCAACATAATTCTGATAATAGTCCTACTAACAAGCAGCTCATGTTGTATGCAATGAAACTTCTAGCTGTACATTTGTGTCAAAAAGACAAAGATGTATTTTTGAAATCAGTTCCGATTGTTGCCCAAGTGTACTGTCTCAAAGAAACAAACAACTTAGTTGCTGTAAATGCAATACTTTGTGTTGCCGAGCTTTCTTCTCATCTTAAAGCAGCTATGTTACCATACTTGCCGATATTCTTCAAACCCATTCTTGAAAAAATTAAAAAAGATGGAGAATACCAGTTAGTAATTATTTCATATTTATTATTTGAAAACAATTTTCATTTAGATTAATGAAATGAATATAACTAGAAGAGAATTTTTATTGATTAGATATAATTATCTTTATACTTAAGGAATAGTGACTTAACATTAATTGGTTGTACAACTGCAATTCAAAAGATTATTGCCTCCATGCCAGAGTTTATGAGCCCATTTGTACCAAAGATACTTGAAACTATTTCTATCAGTGGATATCTAGCTGAAAAACTTTCTTGTAATCAGCTTATGGAAAAAGTTAACAATTTAAAAGAAAATTGTGGTCATCTGATTCCTCCTCGTGTCTTGTATCCTGCTGTAGAAACATGGTTTCATGAGAACTTAGTTTCAAACAAGGTTAATTTTACTGATTCATTATATTTTTTAAATCATCAATCAGCCTGTTTCCTAAAATTATAAAACTTTTGCAATGTGCTTGCTTCAGTACCACGCTTAAACCTCATGATTGTTGAACATGGTTCTGATGAGTAGGGTGATATGTTTTTTATCTGCTATAATTGTAGTGGGTAAAAATACTTTTTTGTGTCAAAACAAGTTTAAAACAGGAACTTTTACAATCAAGTTGAGCATGGTATTTCTAGGTGCATCTTTCACTTACAAAGTGAACTCTTTATCATCATGTCACTACCACATAACACTACACAATTACTACATAACACTACACCACTACCGCATAACACTAATGTTCTAGTTTTAATTGCTGTTTTAATAGTATAGTTGGTAATGTTTTGTAAAAAAACTATTTTGTTTTTGTTTGATATCAAGTCTTGCAAGCATTCCTTGATTTTGATTTTCTGATTTTCTATAAGTATTGTTTAATTAATATAAACACACATTATATAAATTTTTATCACTTTACAAAAAAGTTTGCGCAAAGTTACAAAGAGACTAAACTCGCGCACTAATGATGTTTGAATCTTTTTTTTTTCAAAATTCAAATTAAGACAAAATTTTAAATTGAAGTTCTTTTGTAATTACATTTATGTATACTTTGAAAGAACATGACAAATAATTTGTTGTGTTTAAAAATATTTGTCAATAATGCTATAGCTTTTTTTATCAACCAATAAAAACACTGTAATTAATAAATTAAGAGATCAAAATAAAAGATAATAAACATAAATTGCATTATAATGTCTGTAAATTTCACGATAAAGTCAATATAATATCTTTATTTATGTAAATGCATTTAATTTGAGCCATATAACAAACCAGAGTTAATTCTCTATATTTTTTAAAGTCTAGTTCATATCTTTTTACTATCTTTTTATTTGATAAGATGCTTAGTTGTTATATTTGATGAGATGCTTGGTTGTTATGACTTTATTATTTGTCAAAAAATACTTAAATTTAATAATACTAATAAAACAAACAAGGCGTTTTTTAACTAATACAGCAAACAATTTTATAATAATATTTTTGTATTATAAAACACACACATAAAAGTATTAGTTAAATATAAATTTCTTTATATTTTTTTATAAATGGTACCTCATCAAATACCCAATTTTTAATGAAATTTTGAACTATGGGTCTTTTATATTTTTTTAAAATTCCTTTGGCTATAAAATTTAATTAAAAAAAGTTTACACACAAATATATGATCTAAAATATTGAACAGTTAATTCAAGATTTTGCAGTTTTAATATTGACCTGGACTCCAAGTAAAAACAACTCGTTTTATATATAACGCAACAACAGGGTTAAATAACCCACCTTTGAGTTTAAAATAACTAAAAAAAAAATTTTTTTGTTTTAATTTTTGTATAAAAACTAAATGTGCATTTATTTTTTAAATCTTTGCAATTAAAAACATTCTGCAAATATATGATTAAATTCTATTTTGACATCCTATTAGCCCAGATAACACGTCATTGTACATCAGTACAATTTTTTTTTTATTAAAGTGACCAATGGTAGTATTTGCTCATCAGAATATCGAAGTTGGGCTGAGGTCAGAAAAATTACATTACACTACTTTGGTTCAGATCAATAAAATGACAGTTAACCACTGAGAAAACTAAAGTTACTTTTATTTGCAAGGAATAGAAAAACATCAATGTACTTACATAAATATAAAGTTAAAGATTTGAAGAATGCAAGATAAAACAACTAAAATAACAAAAATAAAAAATTATTCAATTATTATCTTTATAAGATTTTATCACTTTAAATAAGTAATCATAAAATATTAAAAAATCATTAAGAGCTTGCAAATATTTCACTATTTGTTGAAACATATTGACAGTTTGTAAATTATACAATTATTTAAATATATATAATTAGTAAAAACCATTTCAGTTACCGTGTCACTCCTTACTCTGCAGGTAACCTATCTTAGTTGTATATCATAATGTAAACACGTAATGTAAAAATTTTTTTGGCAGATAGTTTTATGAACTTCATTCTGCATATGTATTTTATAAATGTGTATTCATTTGCTGTTGAAAAAAGGTCTTTCAAATGAGTCTCTTTTTTCTAAAATTGAGTTGTCGTAACGTTATATTAAATCTGGGTAAAAGGGAAAACAGGTACAGTATCAGGGAAATCCGGCTAACATTGAGATTTGTCGTATACCTGTCTTAATATTCTTGAAAAAGGGTTAGGGAGAGTTTTTTTGTATCATTTATGTATTTATTGTAGGATGAAACAAATTTAAAATAAGATTCTTGGCTGGTATGGGTATTGTTTATCATTTTTATTTCTACTTATGTTAAAAACTGGTCCGCTCCATGTAGAACACGTATAAAGATTTCTTGCATTATTCGTGTGTCTTTTTAGCCAACACGACATTAAAGTGCTGTTTAATTATGAACACATTTAATGCTAAATGACCTCCATGACGCAAAATCTATTTGGTTGCATTTAATAGATGGGAAGAGATGTTTACAAAATTTCCCGCCCACCCTAAGCTTGTTAAGGCTAGAAAACACATGCGCTTCATTAGTAACATTTGTTAGGACTAGTCTGAAACCTTAATCTGACACCCACAATTGAGACACTACCACAGAGTATACAGCAGGAAAGGCGTTCAACACTTCATTATTAACATGTTTTAGGACTAGTCTTAAACCTTAATTTTATGCAATTACATTAAAATCGAGAACCCCCAGCAAACATTATAAAAAATGCTTAACAATTATACAAAATAGATTTGATGTTATTTATTATAGCTAAGGTGTTGTTCTATTTTGCAGAAGATTTGTCATAATTGTCATTATCTAATTCATTTAACAAAGCATTGTTCTTTTTCAGAATATATTGTTCAGTTTCTGAAAAGCAAATTTTATGAGATAATTAAGAAAATATTAAAGCAGAAACTTTATAATGGTATAATAATTTAAACGGTCAATTATTCTTTTTTTGACATGACAAGTCAAAACTAAAGTATGGCTTTATCTGTAACATAAGGTTTCTTTAAATCAATTAGAAAATCGATAAAATATTATCAATTTTTAACTATAACTCTAGTTTAAGGTCACTCTATGTTTACCCTTAAGCCAAATTTGAATTTCAGATTTGAAATTTGACTTCAAATTTCATGTTTGCTTATTGCCAGAGTTGTTAGTCCTTGGCCTTAGCCTTTGCTTCAGCCTTGCCTTAAGGCCAAAAATTAAGGCCTTGGCATTGGTCTTGGCCTTGAAAATTTTGGTTTGACCTTGATTAGTTTGGCCTTGGTCTTCCACCTTTTCTTTAAGAATTCAGAACTTTCGTGATTGCATTTTAAAAATTTTACTATAGTTGATTTTGTTTGCAAGAGTTATTTTGTTTACTTGAAAGCTTTTTAAATTGCCATTTTTGACTAGCCATTTTGGAGCAATAATCAATGACATGATTGGTTAATTTATTACATTATATCACATTATATTAAGTCACATTATATATCTTAACGTTTTTTATTAGTTAAAAAATTTCAGAATTTATAAAAGGATTTAAACATGGTTTTTTCTTAAAATTAAAAACAGAATTTTAAAAGTTTAATATCTAATAACAACATTTTTAGTTAAAAGATGTTAATATTATTGACTTCTTATTGACTCTGTTGAATTCTGCGTATAACCTTGGTTTAATTTCACAACATGTGGTTTTGTTCTCACAGCATTTGCTACCTACAATTTTGGTTATAATTGGCCTTAACGTAAGGCCCAAATTTATGTCTTTGGTCTTGAAAATGTTTGCATAGGCCTTGGCCTTAAAAAACTTATTCTTGGCTTTGGTCTTGAAACTCTTGTCCTTGGCCTTGAAACTTTTGGCCTTGTTAATAACTCTGCTTCTTGCATTCCATCCTAAAACTTTAATGAAGTTATGTGCTTGATAAAGAAAAAATATGTGTGAAAAAAATTCTGTATTCCAACAAAGACTATATCTTCTCATACTTACTCTTCAAAGAAGGTCGACACCAAAGTGCAAAATAACTATGCAGCTACAGAATAGCTAGCAAAGTACCCCTTTCTAACAAATAAAATCTTTTTTTATTTTTTATAACATTTATTTCTTCATTGTCTTTAAAAGATTTTCTAAAGATGTAGAAGATTCCTATTAAATGTTTTATCTAAAGATGTAGAAGATTCCCCTTAATGAAGATTCCCTTAAAATATTTTATGACTTAGTCGATTTTGAAGTATAAGTTGAAATTTATAAACTGGAAAAAAAACTAAATGAATAAAATTTCAATTGTTTATTTCAATTAATCATAAATATTTTAAAAGCAAAATTTCTTAATGTGCAAAAAATATTTGTTCACTGGTGGTTGTGACAGTTCTAAATTTGTTCACTGGTGGTTGTGACAGTTCTAAATTTGTTAAAGTGAATTAGCATTGTAACTAAAATCAACATGCAAGAAAGTGATGCTGAAATCATTTTCCTTTATTTAAAAGATCCATCTTTCTGTTTTAACACAAAGAGATTGTTTAAATACCAACACAAACATTAAAAATATTTTTCACAAGCTTGCCTCCTCCTGCTCCTGTTAAATGTTTGAAAAAACTGAAATGCAAGAAGTACAACCAAAATGGCATCTTTAGTATCCAAAAAAATCTCCATCATGTATGTTTTCTTGTAACTTGTTGCATTAAAATTATTTATTTTATATTTTAGTGATTTCTTAAAAAAGTGAATCTTTAAAATTAAAGTTATTATTTCTAACAATACAAATATTCAAGGGTTATATGAGTATATATACCAAATTTTAGAGGCTAGACTTATCCGAATGTATTTTTTTGAATTTTGAGTTGGTCCACCCTAAGCGCTTATGATTTCTGCATGATGATTTTGCTTTAATTCAACTAACATATTGGATCCGGATCAACTTTTTTTAAGTAATTGTTTTAGGTGCCTCAAGAAGTCCTTAAGGTCTTATCACAGAGCACTGCAGAGGAGCATTTAAAAGAAAGTTTACGCCTTCTTCCTTTCCCATGTTATTAAAGCATGATCTTAAGTTCTTTTTTTTAATAGTTTTTTTTTTTTGTTTTCTTTTTGTTTTGTTTTTTAGTTTTGTTTTGTGGAGATACTGTGTACCAGTTTTTTGAGTTGCCCACAGGTATTCAATTGAATTGAGATCTGGACATAAAGACAGCAAAAGATAGGAAAGCAAGATTACAAAGCCATTTAAGTGACTTCTGGATAAAAAATCTTCAAGTGATTTCTGGATAAAAAATCTTTAGCTATCTTTAGCATGTACATAGGTTCATTGTCTTTTTGGAAGATAAAATCTTTTCCCAGTTTTTTCAGGGGCCAGAAGATAGTTTATAAAACCTGTTGACATTAACCTCAATGTCTATCAATAAACTCCAAGTGTGAATGATTCACCTTTCTTTCTCCATTCTTTTTGAACTTTATCAGATTACAAGATTGAATTTTTACTTTTCAGTCTGAAAAATGTTTTTTTCAGAATGATAATGGCATGTTTACATATTTCTTAGCTAATACAAGACTCTGGTTTTGATGGGTTTTCAAAAATAATAGTTTCTTGTGTGTAAGCTTAAATTCATTGGTGATCTTTTTTTTTTTTAATATAAAATTGTCAGAATTTTTTTTTTCCTCAAAATAATCATAAAACCATTAAATCAAAAACTTAATTTTATCTGAAAATTTTAACAAGACCTCACTTTTAATTTTTTTGTTCAAATACTCATCTCTCTGATTGTATGAATCAAGTGTCAAAATATTAAACCAACTGGAAAACACATAACCTGATTTATGAAATATTTAACCAACTGGAAAACACATGGACTGATTTGATGTTAAATTGCTTTTATATTATATGCTTATTCTTATTTTATATTTTGTTCAGCTATAAATTTTAAAGTAAGTTTAAAAGTTAGGGAATAAATTGTTTGCAAATAACAGAATGTTTGCTTTAACAGAATTTAAAATTATTACAATATACAACAGAAACAAGTTTTTTTTATGCTTTAGCTTTTTTTTTACTTGGTCTTTTGGCGTTCTTAAAATACATAATGTTTTTAAATGTAAAATATATATGCACTAACAAAATTAAAAATAAAAATGGAAAAATGCAGCATTTGTTTTTTAAATTTTAAAGTGAACATTTAAGTAAAGAAAAGTGACAAAACTATACATTTATTTTTCTTTATTTTTTTTTGACAAACTTTACGCAATTGTCCATTAGTTAAGCCCTTTGATGTATTTAATTATAGTTTTATATTTTTAGAATCTTGTTTCCAGCATTATTGATGTGCTGAAGCATAGTTTTGCTGTTATTTCTAAAGCCGATGCAAACACAAATTTTCAAGGAGCTATTTTAAAGATCTTGAAAATGCTGTTTGATGTTCATTCTTTTGAAAATGATGATGTTGAAATTATTATTGAAAAAAAGTCTATTGCAGCATATTGTGAATTGGTTCTAAAGTTGTCCGAAAATACTTTGAGACCTATGTACCTTGAGGTAATTTTTTTACACTAACCTGCAATCTTATTTTGCTCTAACTTTTGCTTATTATATTTGTTTTTGCTGCTTAAAAGTTTGCTTAGGGGGCATTAATAAAATAGCCTGGTATGAAAAGAAATGGTTAACCAAAATTGTACAAATTAAATAAAATGGTGTTGTTTAAGTTAGCAAGAATGCACTGTTTTGATTTGAGCATAGGTAGAAGGGGGAGGAAGTTCAAAAGTACCAGTTTTACATACTTATAGAATGGGGAAGAAGCTCAAAAGTACCAGTTTACTTTATGGATGCTCTCTTAGTCTAAAGCAATTTTTTTAACTATTATAATATATTTTGAAATAGACATTAATATTTAATAAAAAAATTATATTGTGAAGACAGCATTAAAAAAAAAAAAAAGCAATTGTATATCATAACAAATAATTTTTAAGAGATTCAAAAAAATGAAAAAAAGCTACATTTTTACAATTACTAATAATATTCCATTTTAACTACTGAATCGTATTTGCAAAATTGAGGAATTTTTTGCATTACTTAATTTGCTGAAATTGTTTGATAATATTTAAGGTCTATAATTGGTCGTGTGAAGAGGAAAGAAGACTATGCACCTTTTTTCATCTTAATGTTGAGCTATCTAAAACACTTAAAAGTTTATTTCTTATTTTCTTTGGACATACGTTTAACAAATGCACAGAATTACTTGTTACTCTAAATTCAAAAAATATTGGTAAGTTGGTTTTTGAAATAGTTATGTTGTAAAACTGTGTAGTTTATACAATAATTTTCTTGTAAAACTTGATACAATTTTTTTTAATTTTTTCAAGTTAATTTTTTTATAGTGCAGTATATTTACTTTAAATTTTTTTTTTTTTTTTAATTTAAACTAAATGTATTAAATTTTTTCACAAAATTTTTTGATCTTCATTAGCAGATGATCTTCATTAGCAGATCATAGCAGAAAAAACAAACAGCACAGCTATATAAACTACAGTTGAGTACAGAAAAATGGCTTATATGATGACCAATTAATAAATATTTAGAAACAAGTTTTCACATGTATCAAGATTTTCTTTGAGACTTATGCACAATTAAAGTTGCTCTCATAGAGTCATGAAGGTTTCAACTTCTATCAACCTTATGAAATGATGGATAAAGTAAAAACTATTAAAGACGAATTCCGCTAAAAATTATGACAATACACACTGCTTGAAGCATTTTGTATTTCTCTGAGAATTTCAATAGAAAAACTTCAAGTGAAATTGCTAAACATGTTTAAAAAAATGCTGTTATGCTTATGCTGTTGATTCAATGTTTACTGTTGTTCTTCAGCTTCAAAGAAGATATTGGCTTCTTACTTAATCAAAGATCAACTTAAAAAAATTATAAATACTAACAGACTATAATTATTTTTATTAAGTAAAAAAAAATTCTAAACAAGAATGCACAAGACACAGATTTCAATTTTCTCAGTTGCATAAAGTCAAAAAGATTTAGATTTTTCATCAAAATTCTAAGATTCTACTATTTTAGAATTACTTCTATTGTAATATTGCCTTGAAAGAAATGCTTTCTTGAAACATTTTCTATAACTCAGAAAGTGTAAGAAGTAGATTGTGCTAAAAATGCAATCAAACAATTTTACTTCTTCAAATACTATTGAATTCACCAGAAAAAATTATGAGAAGAAAAAGCATTAGACAGGGAAATTTGAAGCATTACAGTATGCAGTTCTTCTACATGATGAAAACTTTCTTGCAAATACTAAAGCAAAAACAGTCTTAAAGGCTTGCTGATATTTTTCTGGAAACACCCTTTAATGTTTTTGAGGAAAGGTTCTCAAATTTTAAACCTTAAAATTTGGAACAACTGATTCACAAACAAACAAAAAATACATTACTTTTTGTACCAAATCTAGTTGCTGGGATTCAACTGCCACAAACACTGGATGCATTAAAAGTAATAAATCTATCCAATGGATCAAGTGTTAGTAAAACCACCTTAAAAGTTGTTGCTTAGAAAAAAACGGATTTTCTGGTTTAACAGCGTTTATACAAACAAACTTTTGGCTGAAGTTGACAAGAAAAATGGAAAAGCCAATACAAGTTCAGGGTCCTTGGTTGATACAGAAGAAAAATGTGGTCTAAACATTTGTCCATAATCAACTATTATTAAAGAAAGGACAACTAAAAATTGATCATTTGAAACTTTGCAAACTGAAAGAAATTCTATTGGAGATTAAATGCTTTCAACAAAACTTGATGCTGATATGAAAAAGATTACCTTTTCTCTCCACAGTTGCTAAAATTGAACATATTCTATAATTTTACATTTCTGATTTATGCAAACACTTTCTTACTAATAATCAGCAGATGCTTTAATCAACTCCTTAAATATGATTAAGGATATAAAAAATCAAATTGAAAAAGAATTATGGGGAGGGGGAAAGAAATGACTATTATAGGTACACATGCATGTCTCACCAACAAAATGATCCTGCTAGCACTATTCTCTTTCAAACATGAACAAAGATATAATCAAACATTGCTCAATACATCATAAAAACAAGGTATCTTTCACCATTTCTACTTGAAAAACATGTCATGTCTGGTTTGTTAAAAACTTCTCTACAAGAAAGAAACAGTTTTTTTAGCTTTCTTTGTTTTTTTCTGTTGGACACTTTTAAAGCTTCTAAAAATTGATGATTTGACATGGTTCTTTCATGCATCAAATAATGTGAAACAAATTTTTATTACAAATTACAAATATTTTCTGCACAAATGAAATGAATTTTATTACAAATATTTTCTGCACAAATGAAGAGTAGAGAGAGGGATCACAATGATGGCAAGTCATGCAAAGATTCTTATGCAAAATAAAAAAAAGTGTTGATTTATTTTGCAGCTGGTGGAAGAGCATCAGAATTTATGCACTGATTTCAAGAAAAAAAACAAATTTCAAGCAATCAAATTCCATTTCTTGGAAAAAATGTTTGTCAGAAATAATTTGTTGACCTCAAACACTTTTGGCCCTAGTTCTAAGGGCTAATTCTCTGAATAAGGAATCTTTATGGGTACAGACCTCTGAATAGGAAAGCATTTAGTTTCTAAAAAATATGTAAAGCGTTTTAGATATGTAAATAAAATATATAGAGTAAAATATGTTATATAAACTATTTTATATAACATATATATTATATATTTTTATATGGCTTTTAAATAAAATAAGAAGAAGTTGACCTTTGTTTTGTTCCCCCATTTTCAATAGCTTTATTATTGCTTTCTATTGTTTGTTACACAAAAGGTTATGTAATTATAGTAAAGTTTGTCAAACTATGAAAAGTAAATTAACTAAAGAAAATTGTTAAAGTTGAAGGATAACAAAGTGTCTGAAAGTGAACCTCTGTAAATAAAAGAAATCAAGTTTTCAAAGTCTTAAAATGTATTCAAGCTAGTTATTAGATATGGTGTTCAATAAATTTAATGATAAAGACATAACGAGCAACATCAGAAAAAGAAAAAGAAACATTTTTGCAAAAAAATTTAATAGTAGTTGGCAATTCTTTGTGACCATTTGATCACAACAACAATAATTTTTATAATAATGACTATAAAACAAAGTGTCATATTCAACTTATTTACAAAACATTTATTTGCATCTTATGTGTTGACAAACAAGATTCACTCAGTATTCATTTTTATTGTTAATAAAAACAGATAGAAAAAGATTACCATAAGCTCTATACACAATTCTCTAAATTGTGAAGATGTTAGAAAATACTATGAAGTGTTGAGTTACAAACAATTCATTTATTCACTCAATTAATCATTTACTTTTTAGCTATATGTAAAGTGTATATGGCATGATATCAAATATGTATGTAGTATATATCTCATATGGCATGATAATAAATATGTGTGTAGTTTATATCTCATATGGCATTAATACATATCTCATAATACATATCTCATATGGCATGATAACAAATATGTATGCAGTGCATATCTCAAAAATGTGTTGTATGATCAAACACCGTGTAATTTATTTTTTTATTTGATTAAAGACTTTTTTTAATTGATTAAAGATGATTGGCATGTTACATGTTATTTTTATAAGCATATATAGAGTGAGATTTTGTTTAAAAAATAAGCATATTGTCAAGCCTTACTCTAAATAATGCATGCTTTTGAGCACAATTCTAATTACACTGGAATTCTTGAAAATTTGATGCATGAAAACCATTTAACAAAAAGATTGTGTTAACAGAAAAAGTTATTTATTTCTTGCTTACTAGGCTTACAGGAATGCACATGTTTTTGTAAACTAAGGCATATTTCTGAGTCAAATTTTTTTGCATAAACAGAACCCTAGCCTGTTTCATAGATCACATAAAATATTTTCAAAAAAAGATGTATCAAACTATTAATAGTATTATTCAACATCAATAGGTTTGTTAAAAAACAACATGGTAAAAAATGTCCTTATAAATTAATCAAATATTGACAAAAATATACATTTATTTTCATAAAGTTCGAATTTTACAGATATAACTTTTTGGCTACAGGTTTTGTTTCTGTTTATTTTGAACCTTAAGAGAATGGAAAAAAATTGAGAGGTATTCTGAAAAAAAAATTCTGGTGTGCTTTCATATTAGTTTTTATATAAATGTTTTCCAACAATGTTCTAATTTGTTTTTATTGTCATATTACTCAAAATATAAAATATGTATTTGGCAAATTTTTATAATAAAAAGTTTTATTTAATCTATTTTAATACTAGCCTTTACTTATACATATTTGTCTCTCTGCTTATGTTTTGTTTTGCTTCTCTCTTTCCCTAATGCCGATTTTTTTTTTTTTTTTTTTTTTTTTTTTTTTGCTTTTGTGTTTATGATGTTATTTATGCTTCTCTTGTGTGTGGGTCCTTTTCTTATTTGTCCTACTGTTTGTGCCCTTTTCGTATTTGTCTATCTGTTATGTGTCTTTTTTTTTTATTTGCCCTCTGTTGTGTGTCCTTTTTTTATCTGTCTATCTGTTGAGTGTCCTTTTCATATTTTTCTCTGTTTGAGTTCTTTTCTTATTTGTCTATCGGTATGTGTCCTTTTTTTATTTTTCTATCAGTATGTGTCCTTTTCTTATTTGTCCTTCTGCTGTGTGTCCTTTTCTTATTTGTCCATCTGTTTGTGTCGTTTTTTTATTTGCCTATCTGTATTTTTTTATTTTTAATTTAGTATGCTCTTTTTTGGAAGAAAAAAAAACTGTAAAATTTAGCCTAAAACTGGTCTTGAGTTTTCTATTTTTGAATAATCTTAAATGTAATAAAATTTCTATAATAAATTCATTCAAGAAATTTTAGTACATTTCGTAAAATGCACTGTGAATAGAGTTGACAAGTGTTAAAAATCTTATTGCTGCCAAAAAATTTTTTCAAAAGCAAAATGTTTTAATGGCTAAGGCCAAGGGAGGCACTAGTAAATTATCAAAAGACAAATTTTTGATAGAAATTTTTTTTAATGATTGTTTCTAAATTAACAAGCTGATAAAAAAATATATTATAGCGTTTTATTCCAATCCCAACTTACAATCAATTTTTTTCCATCAAAAATTTTAATTAAATTGTTTAATTTTAATTAATAAAATGAAAGTGATCTAAATTTTTTGCATTCTTATTTACTCTGTCTTTAGTAGTTAAACATTTTTTAAACTTATTTATAGCAAATACTTCAGATTTAAAAAAGAAAAAAGATTTAATAGAAGCTGTTCTTGATGTTTTATCAAATGTATTTAAGTACGACAACCAGGGATTTGTCAACAAAGAAAGGTTTGAATCTATCATGCAACCGCTTGTAGATCAGGTAGTTGCAAACTATTATATATTTATTTTTACATTATTTTAATTTGAATTTGTTACTATTTTGATATTTGGTCACGATATTTTATAAAATTTACATTTTTTAGAGTAAATACTTTTGATTTTGATGCTTTAAGTGCATTAAAATTTAATGGTTTAGACAAAATTACAAAACATACCAAACTATAATACTAAAACTGCAAAGTACTCAAAACCGTTGCTTTATATTGAATAATAGAAAAGTTAAATCAAAAAATAATTTTTTTTACGTATATTAAGAATAAAATACTTTGTAAGACATCTACATTAGACACTAAAAACATGCTTTTCTTTTAAGTATTCAATATATTCTTTATATTTTTAAGAGTAATTCTTTGTGAATTTTTTTAACGACAAATATGTAATTAAACACAATAAAATTCCTATTAGGGTGGAGCAGTTTTCATAGCAAAAAAGATGAAAAATAAATTTTTCTGGGACGCTTATGGTGTTCTATTAGTTATAACAGGAAAGTAAATAAATATTTTGGGATTTAGATGAGTTTTTAATGTTCTTTATCGAACACAAAAATTTTGATGGATCTTTTTTATATTAGCGAAAATTCTGAAACGTCAACTGGGTACTCGAAAGATGCAGGAATTTATGCTCATTTTGAAAATATTTATTTTTATTCAAAATTAAAATTATAAAAATTAAATTTTTTCATTAAAAAACCCTTTTTTTATATTGTTTGCAAAAAAGCAATAATTTCAGATATATTTTCGCTATGTTTTTTGTTTTGTTTTGTTTTTAATTTTCATAAATTAAAATTAAAACCTTGAGTACAAGGTTGATATAGGTTAGAAACAAAAATTTTTTCCTTATATTAGGATTCCACAATAATCTTAGTTCCCGGAGGAACCTCAATATCTCATTAAAAAAAAATTGGTTATTGTTTTACTGAAAAACAACGATCCCGAAACACAGGCAAACCTATTTTCAAAAATCCTAATCCCCTTATTAGTCAGTTAAATATTTTTTTATTTATTCTTATATAGCTAGACAATTCATTGTTTTTGGATGAAGCGTTTACTTTATTTGCTGGACAACATCTTCTCCCCTGTATAGTAAACTTTACCTGTGCTGTTAATGACAGTTCTTTATGGAAGCCACTAAATCATCAAATTTTGCTAAAAACAAAAAGTTCTCAAGCAAATGTAAGTTCTGTAATTTTTTAAATTGCAAATAAAGTTCTACAATTTTGCATTTGGATTAATTTGCATAAAATTCTACAATTTTATATTTAAAACTCTACAATTTTGCATTAATAGTTAACAAATTTTTCATAAAAGGTTCGTCTTGCGGCACTTCAAATAATTGAGAACATCTACAGTAGGATAGGAGAGAGTTACATGATCCTCGTTCCAGAAACTATACCATTTTTGGCTGAAGTTCTTGAAGGTATGTTGATTGTTTATACACTGTCAGTAATACTTTTGTATACCCACTTTGCTTTATGCTTTGTAACTTTCTTTTTCAGATGATTCTTTCGAAGTTGAAGCTCAATGTAAGAAAGTCATTAAACAAATCGAACTTATCACTGGAGAATCTCTCCAAAAATACTTCTAAGTTATAATAGTAAATACAATATTAGTAACAGACTTCTTTTTGTTTTTTTTTTTTTTTTTTTTTTTTTTTTTTTTTTTTTTTTTTTTTTCTAATAGTGGGTCTGTTTTTAAACAAAATAAACCACTTTAAAAGTATTTTTACCATTATCCGCTTGTTTCTTAGACATTTTATATATACAGTGAAGAAATTTTTTTATTTGTATTTATTTCATAAACGTGAAAATCAAAACTATAAAATGGGTATTTGAAATATTTTTTTATCAACTGCACACATCAACAAAAAAAAGTTAACAAGAAATAACATCAACAATTAAATAATATTTTTCATGCTGTGTAAAAAATGAGCCATATAAATAAAAAGAAAACTAGTTTTATATAACTAAATAAAAACTTTATTTAAGAACTTTTACTTGAAATAGTTGAAATACTGTTACTTGAAATAGTTAAGTTCTCGGATTTTTCTTAATTCAAAACGGTTCATAAAATGTTCACTTGATCGTTTCTCAAAGTTTTTCATGTTTGGGTGCGACACTTTCATGCAGTCATAAAAGTTGATTGAAAAAAAAGGAATGCTGAATTTTTATGAGCAAGTGTAATATCAATTTTTAAACATGTTATAATAAAATTGAACTTTTTAAGTCTCCAACAAATTTTTTCCTATTACTCAAAACCACCCTGGAGGAGTTTGGTAACAAATTCTGTACTTTTGAGCACTGAGTCTCTGATTAATCTAGACTTATATTAGAATAATCTAGACTTTTAAAAATAATCATCATTTTTTAATTATGTCTTGCTTTAATTGAAAATTTAATGTCTTGCTTTAATTGAAAATTTAAAGTTTTCATATATGATAGGTAAAACATATTTGTTGTTGCAAATGATGAACGTTCTGATGAAAATCCAAGGTCTCCCAAGCTATTGCGAAGTTATCGCGCTTCCTAAAGCGTCACAAATACGTATATGGTAACATAATCAACTTTTTTTTTTTTTAATTTTATAATCAATTTTTTTTTGAAAGAAAGTTCGCCTCCTTCCTTACCGATGTTATAAAACTTGCCCAGAGGTGGCTTAGAACCAGGGATCTCTAGCTTCTAAGGCAAGAGCGCTAATCACTGCGCTACGGCTGCTCAACTCTTCCTCTAAGGAAATAAAAAGCTGCAATTAAAACTAAGTTGCTCATCGATTAGCAACAAATGAAAGTAATATGATTGAAAGTTTGTCGCTAAAACATTTAACTGGATGAAATCATCTTTTGATTTGAACCTACCATAATTTACACTAGCAATTGAATAATAAAGACAACATTAACTAATTTGTTTATAAAACACAAAAATGATGTTTTTAACTTCACAAAATTAACGTATTTTTTAAATTTGTGATTACTTTGATGATCTTTTTAACACCTTAACCAAAAACACAACCCATTCTCTAAATTACTAAATAAACATTCCGATCAGTTTAATTATTATAAAAGTTTGTTACCTGCTAACCAGTAAAAGCTTTGGAAATTAAAGCTATACATATATTTTAAAAAGTCGTTTCTATTTATATTTATTTTTTGTAAACACAGGGCAAAACGAAACTGAAACGGGCTTCCTGACCATTGAAATGACTGCAAAATAGTACATGCACAGTCACTTTTATATTTAGAGTTGAAAAATTTTAAACACTAAATTCATTACTTACTTTTTTTTATTATTATTGAATACTCATTTAGTTTCATTAAGTTTTTTTTCTTTCCCAGTTTATTTATCAAAAAAAATCATCCTGCTTATATTTGAGACAAGATGAGCAGAGGGTGCTATATATATATATATATATATATATATATATATATATATATATATATATATATATATATATATATATATATATATATATATATACAGTATAGGACAAAACGAGTGCAACCAAATAATGCTAATTTAGTTTCGTCGTTTAAAAGTGCTGCATTTTTTCAATTTAGAGAAATAACTATGTAACTGTTTAGAGGCAAAGTTCTTCAAGTTTTATTCATCACAAAGTTCATTATTTGTACACGAAAATTAATAAATTATTCGAAAATATTAAAAAAAAGTTGATTTCCTTCTGGACAAAACAAGTGCAACTCGACAAAATGTTGACCAAGCTGTACTTCGCTATCAATATTTCGTGGCGAATCCTTTGTTGTCGACCACAGCCTTGCATCTTCGAGGCATAGATTTGATCAGGTGATCAATGAAACTTTGTGGAATCGCTGCCCAGGCCTTTTGGATTTGTTCAAACAGTTGATCCTTATTACGAACACCTTCACGATTAATTCTGCGGTTGACGATCTCCCACAGGTTCTCGATAGGGTTGAGATCCGGAGGTTGAGGCGGCCGATCCATCACCGATAGGTGGTTGTCTTGAAACCAACTGCTTGACTACTTTTGCAGTGTGTTTCGGATCGTTGTCTTGCTGAAAAACCCATTTTATTGGCATATTCCATTCAGCATGAGGTAACATAACATCTTTCAGGATATTTTTATACGTGAAACAGTCCATTATTCCATCGTTTCGATGTATTGGACCTAGACTGTTTGCAGAAAAACACTCTCAGACCATTACATTGCCTCCACCATGCTTCTCGATCTTATGGCAGTAACGTAAATCGAGGCTTTTTCCGGCCGGTCGACGTACACGGCAAATGCCATCGCTCCCAATGATGTTGAACTTCGATTCATCACTGAACAGGACAGTTCGCCATTTCTGCACATTCCAGTCAATATGAGATGTAGCAAAAAGGAGTCTTTTCGTCTGGTTTTTTAGTGAAATCAGCGGTTTCTTTGCAGGGCAGGTCGAGAAAACAATCCGGCTTCAACAGCACATCGTCTGATTGTTCGGTCCGATACAGGCAGCTCTAATTGCTTTTGTATCTCGACTGATGATATCAAGGGATCCTTCTTGACGGATCTGACGATCATAGAATCCTCTCTAGAAGTGGTGGAACGCGGTCTTCCATCTTTGCTATCTGCTGCCAACTTCCCCGTAGAACGATATTTGGAACATAGTCTTGATACGGTCCATTTTTTCACGCGATATTTATCACAAATACTTTTTTGTGACATTCCACTTACGTAATCGCTAATAATTTTCTTTCTTAGTTCCAATCCAAGACTGTCGGGAGCCATTTTTGCACTTGACGTCATAAAAATAATAAAAATAAATAATCACGCTTGTCAAGGCTTACCGTGTTACATTTACCTTGTGATATTATACAATAATGCTCTGTGGATCACAACGTCTTGGTTGGATGTGGACTGTATTGATGTAATGAAACACTTGTTGTATTTCACTTCTTGTATTGATGTTCTTAGATAAAACACTTTGATAAAACTCACTTCGATAAACTGTCTTGATAATACTGACTGATTGACTTCCATATACTGACTGAATTACATGTCGATTTACATGTCTCTTATATAGTAAAATGAACCTGTGTGAACCTGTTCTGGAAGATTCTAGATGCTTCTGGAAGCTTCTGGATGCGTCTGGATGATTTTGAATGTTTCTGGATATTTCTGGATGCTACTGGATGCTTCCAGATGCTTCTTCTGGAAACTTCTGGAAGCGTCTGCATGCTTCTGGAAACTTCTTGATACTTCCTTTAATTATTAAAAAACTTCCGTGACGTTGACACGGACCAGACTTAAGAAAATGAAACAAACCAAAAAGTTGCACTTGTTTTGTCCGCTGCAAAATGGTACTTGTCAACGAAATTCTGCCTGTGTGCTGTCAGCTGATTGCTCATGTTATGGCATGCTATGACTCCAGACTCCTGAACTATTTGCTGTGGTAGTATAGTTCGTTTCGTTTATAAGACATGTAAAATTAGGAGACTTTTTAGCATTGTTCGATGTTGGTTGCAAACGTTTTGTCCAATACTGTATATACACTGTCCTCCAAAACATTAGCAATATATTTATACATACATATATATACATATATATATATATATATATATATATATATATATATATTATATATATATATATATATATATATATATATATATATATATATATATATTAGGGTGGAGTGAATTTTAGTTTTTTTTACAATTCGTTTAGCCTGGGTGTGCAAAAGTTGTCTATTGATTTTAGAAATACTCTGGAAAAATATCAATGCTCTAGGAAATTATCTTGAGGTTCCTCAAGACCTTTAAAATTTTAATGGGTCCCTAATATTATGTAAAAAAAAGTTTTTCAAAAGTATGTCATGTTGGGTCTCAAAAGAAGCAAAATTTTATAAAAATTTAAAAAAAAAAAATTATTTTTTAAAAAAAATTTTTAATTTATATTTTTTTGGATAAAAAAATACCTTTTAAAATAAAAATTAAAAAAGTTTAATTTTTTTAATTATAATTTCAAAAAAATCTTAAATAATTTTTTTATAAAATAATTGTTATTTTTGAAATTTTTATAAAATTTTGCTTCTTTTGAGACAACATGACATACTTTTAAAAAATTTTTTCTTACATAATATTAGGGACCCATTAAATATTTAGAGGTCTTGAGGAACCTCAAGATAATTTCCTAGAGCATTGATATTTTTCCAGAGTATTTCTGAAATGAATAGACAACTTTTGCACACCCAGGCTAAACGAATTGTAAAAAAAACTAAAATTCACTCCACCCTAATATATATATATATATATATATATATATATATATATATATATATATATATATATATATATATATATATATATATATACACTGTCCTCCAAAACATTAGCAACCAAATAAAATAAAAATAAACTTTCTGCTTTGATTACTTTTTACAACAATTTTGTTTTTTTGATTACGCTTTAAATGAAAAAAATGCTTAATGTTACATATAAGAAAAAAGATTTTAACATAATAAGACTACTTGAAAAAAAAATAAACGTGAATTTTTGTTTGTATTGGTATTTTAACGCAAAAACGTGGTCCTCCAAAACATTAGCAACTTTTTTAAAACTACCCTAAAAAATGGTAATATCAATAGTTAATGACATATCCTTTACTTTTTAGGATCAAGGAACATCTTCTTGGCATAGGCTCTACGAGTTTATTAATTTTTTCTTGTGTAATCTCATTCCACATGATTTCAATAGCTTTATATAGCTCATCGGCGTTTTTGAATGGTCCTTTGTGTTTTAGGGAGAGTTCAACTTGATACTATAAATTTTCAATCGGGTTGAGATCAGGTGATTGAGTTGGCCATTTCATTACTTTAATTTGATTTGTTTCAAACCATTCTTTAACGAGTTTAGAGGTGTGTTTGGGGTCGTTGTCTTGTTGAAATGTCCATAAAAGAGGTATATTATTATCAGTATGAGAAACCACTTTTTTCTTGAGAATATCACAATAAACATACTGATCCATAATGTCATTTATTCGGTAAATAAGTCCAAGTAATATATATATATATATATATATATATATATATATATATATATATATATATATATATATATATATATATATATATATATGTATATATATATATATATATATATATATATATATATATATTACTCTTCAAACATTTACTCTGATCAAAAATCCTCAAAACATTTTTCCGAAGCCCCTAGCAAGAACCGGGGTTTGTTATATTGCTAAATTTAAAAAATCTTTTACAAAGTTTTAAATTCTTTTATTTAAAAAAAAAACTTTAAAGTTTATAATAAAAATTGTAATAAAATCTTATAAAATATGTTAAGAATTTCTGGTGGTAAAAAAGACTCACAAAACATGTTGAAATATTCTGGTGGTAAATAAACGGACGGGAGAAGTTTATTTGGAGCCTCAAAATATGACGCCTCTCAGAGTATTAAATTTCAATGTTTTTGGCAAACCTACATTACGCTAAAAAAATTCACATTGAAAGTTAGTTGAATAGATAAAAGATTTCTTAGGATATTCTTCAATTTTTTTTAATTATTAATAGTATTCTAAGAATCTCTAAGAATACGTCTGAAAATAATAGAGCTGTTATGAATTTAAAATTTTTGTCATAGTCACAAGTGAAGTTTTTTGATATTAGATTCCCTCAAACATAATACTCGTTCTTTTTTATAACTATTTGGAGAAGAGATTCTAGGATCTTTCTCTAATTGATAAATTAAATAATATTCATGGTATTTATTTTTATATATAATTAATCGTTTTTTATTAACTAGATTTAAAAAGCAAATATTGCATGTTTTATTTTTAAATATAATAAAAAAACAATTTTTTTAGGGAGGAGAGCCCCGTGTTTGTTTTGTTCGGGGAGAAACAGTTGTAAGCTTAGTAAGAGTATTGGTTTTTTAATAAAGATTAATAAATTTATTTTAAAATTTATTAATAAAGATAAATAAATTAATAAATAGATTTAATAAAGCTATGATTAGTAATGGAAGTCCCATTTAGCTATGAACTTTAAAGCATCAAATACTGACCAGTCTTCGGCTTTGCGGGGATCAATATTTGCTGCCTTCATGTGTCTTCTCAGCCTTTGAAAACTCAACCTCAAATAATTTGTCATAGAAAGTGGTAAATTTTGGAACTGACACTTTCATAGTTGCTGTTGACCTGGTATTGAGTTTAAAATAAAAACGATCAAAACACTTTAGCATGACCATATTGTTTTCTTTTTGAAAAATTAGCCCAGTATCTCTGAGTTGTTCCCCTTCCATTTTGTTTTTGAACTATAAGTTTCTTTTGAATGGAATTCTGTCTTGGTCTAATTTTAAAAGTACCCATTCATTTGCATGCTCCAACAAATGACTACGCCTCTCCTGTAGAAAAAATCCTAATTTTTCTTGCTTGGTAACCACTTGGCAAAGAATTAAACCTTTAGTCTGGAGATACTCCTGTGTAAGATCGACTCCCTCAAGTACAGCAGCCTAAAAGAACAGTTAGCGGACAAATTAAAATTACTGACTGCGCGTAAAAAATTGAAGTCTGCAAAAAGTCTTCAGCATAATCAGTATAGCTTTTCACTGACGAGCAAGTAAGCAATATCTGAACTATCAAGACTTTACTTTTTCTGTTTAAAAAAAAAGAATATTATGGTTTTATTTTTTAAAAAAGAACAAAGGAAGAATTTAATATCATAAATTTAGAAATGGTTTGCCCATATATATGCATATAAAACAATAACTGCTGTTCGAATTTTAAAATAATTTTAGAAGATTTTTAGATAAAAATTTTTGCTTTACAAAAGAACG
Source organism: Hydra vulgaris (assembly GCF_038396675.1). Lineage (NCBI taxonomy): Eukaryota > Metazoa > Cnidaria > Hydrozoa > Anthoathecata > Hydridae > Hydra > Hydra vulgaris. Next base: position 33,448,974 of record NC_088927.1, read on the forward strand.
AAACTGCAACTTACTATTTTTTTTGCAATTAAATTGTTTATTGTGCGATTCACACATAATAAGCAATTTAATTACAGTACTTTTCACGTACTGTTAGAACTGTAGGGGAGAGTGGGGTACCTAATACACTTTTGGTTTATGCTTCGTAACATTTTTTTTAACACACTTTTTTTTTAGGCGATTGTTTTAATTTGTAGAATAAATTTATACCACCAAAACTAAATTTATTAATTATCACAATATAACAAGTTAAATTTGTGAGACTATTTAAAAGAAAATTAGAAACTTGTACCAAGGTACTCCACCCATGGAGCATCTTAATACAAACTATGTATCCATCATAAAAAAAGTAAATAAAAAGTATAAAACTTAGATTAAATGGCAGAAAACTTAGAGAAAGACAAATAAATTAATAATTATAACCCAAATAATGCATCCAAAATGATACAAAGTAAATTTCAGAAACCCGGATATATTGTTTTAAAGTCATTTATAAGCGTCAATAAATAATGGTTTTGTATCGAAATTGGATCTCCTTGTATTATATTTACATAAATCTCCTAAAAATTGTCTACAAATATTATAAAAAATAATTTTTAAAATTGTTTATGACACAATGGAGAAATATTCTATAGTTTTAGGTACTCCACAAATGCTTTACCAAGCTGCCCCATACTTGCAAATAGAAAACAATCGCTTTATTTTTATTATCAACTTGTTTGATAGCACACCCAATATATTCCATCGATATATACCCGTTGTCTCAAGTTATCCGACATGTGATATTGAATATAATATTTGAGGTATTGAAAATTTCATTGATTTCATTAAGTTAATTTAAAAAATAAGAGAAGCGGTTAGAACTTAAATTTCTAACAAGCTAGCAGTAGATAAACTAGAAATAGGAAACTGTTATGCTCGAAGCTATGACAATGCAGCTGCAATAGCTGGACATATATCGGAATAATATACCGATCACGCCATTTATTGAAAAAGCTGCTACTCAAACAAATCTACTATAGCTTTTTTCAAAGTTATTTAAATTACGGTAATACAGCATGGGGTAGTACCTATATAAGCAAACAAGAACCTCTCTAACGTAAACAGAAGCATGTTATATACGAGTAATTAATTTTAAAAATAAAAAAGAACGCACATAGCCTCCTTTTGAACAGATGTCTTTACTAACATTGTTTGAACTAAATATATATAATGCTCTAAGTCATGTATAATAGCAAAATGCAAAAAACTCCTTCAATTTTCTATAGTCTTTATAAACAAAAGCCAGAGTATAAATACCTGTTGCGCACAAATAGTACCCTTTAAGATCCTTCATGCAAAACAAGGTCTGAGCAATTTAAAATTATTTATCGTGCACCTCATATCTGGAATAAGTTTTTATTACTTAATCAAAATATTATTGACGTTGAAAACTTAAATGGCTTTAAAAAAACTATTAAAAAGAGTATTTTAAAGTATAAAAATTTACTTACTGATTTTTTCTAAATTTGTTCACTGCTAGCTTCTTATATAAACCTTTATTTTTTAATATACTTAAATATATTTTTCAAACATTGCGTTAGCAATAAACGTGGTAATATTAAGAAAAAGTAACGGTATATGTTTGTATAATTGTTATCTTACATTTTAATAAAATTAAAATGTAACAATTTAACGTAAAAATTTTGTAATTATTTTTATTTTTATATATGTATATATATTTATATGTATATATATATATATATATATATATATATATATATATATATATATATATATATATATATATATATATATATATATATATATATATATATATATATATATATATATATATATATATATATATATATATATGTATGACAATGTAAAGCGGTTCTTGATGATATTTTGGTCTTCTGCGCGTTCTTCTTACAGTTCGTATTACAGAAGTTTGTTTATTATTTATGTTTGTGATTTTTTATATTTATATGTATATTCAATCTTAACGAATCTTTATTATGTAATCACGAAAATGTATACTATGGAACAAAAATAAATTAAAAAAAACAACAACATGTAAATGGGGTTCAAAAACTAATCTTGCAGATCAATCCCAAAACTAATTTTATACCATGCAGTAACAACCACTGAATCTTGCGGGTGTTCGTCAACGAAAGAAAATGGCTAGTGAAAAAACAAGAGATACTGGCTCAAGTCTCGTTAATGAAGTTAGATGAGAACAGTATAAAACCGTGGATAAGCGGCAAGCAGAAATTCTGAAACGCTCTATTTAAATTGCAAAAACATAAAAAAAAATTTTTCTAAAAATCCGCAGTATGACTGAGTGAGGGAAATAATAAATTAATCAAACGCTAAATTGAACATATGCGCAAAACTTACGAAAGCAAGAAAAACGAAAATGTGTTAACTCTTAGTCATTTCAGCGGTGTCCTACAACTTATATAGGTGTACGTTCTGAACAGTACTTTTTCATTAAGCAGATAAATGACTTGGAAGTATGATAGCATAGTATGTTCATATGTTAAATTGTTTAGTAGATTGTGTAATTTTTCAAGTAGTTTTATGATAAACAAACGCTAATTAATAAAATCAGAAAAAATTATGGCTGATCAGAAAAACAACGAAGCACTATAGTGTTTTAAATTTTTGTGAAAGACATCCAAAATACAAACGGCCGTGGCGTTTTAACGACCTTGACGCTGTAGTTAGAGCGCTTGGTTTATAAGCAAGAGATCCAAGGTTCAAAGCAAATTCTGATCACACTTAGCGCCATAGGTAAGGAGGGAGGCGTGGGCTTAATTAGTTAATAAGTTAGTTAGTTAAATGTTCTTCCGGTACTCTATGAAAAAACTGTAAGGTCTTATCAAAGACTTTTTTTTTCTCTTTTTCTTTGTTTACATTTTTGTCGTTTTTTACAAAAACAAACAAACAAGGCATCTGAAAGAAAATCATAATGATCTTATATCCAGAACCTTTTACAAGTGTTTTACATCGATACATAAACAAGACTAAAAAGTTACAATAAATCGTGATAAAAATTGAAAATATATATCAAACCGCTAATGTTATATATAATAAAAAAGTTGAATCTTATCGTCAGAACTTATAAAAGAGCAAATATATAAATACCATATATAAGTATATATAGTAATTGTAGTAAGACATCTCTTTATAATAGGAACGATATATGTTTGTATAACTGTTATCTTACATTTAAATAAAACTATAATGTAAAATCATTTCGAAAGAATACTTGCGAAACAGTTCCTTAGGGAAGAAGCGTTTCGGAATGTGCTCTTACGGAATAGGCTCGAAAGCATTCATTTTACAAAAAAGTGTTATTACTTATTATTTAAATAAAATAATGTTGTTAAATGATTCTTCAATAGTTTATACATATATATATATATATATATATATATATATATATATATATATATATATATATATATATATATACATATATATATATATATATATATATATATATATATATATATATATATATATATATATATATATATATATATATATATATATATATATATATATAAATATATATATACAGTGATTTTTCAGTGTGTGTGTGGAGGGGGGGGGGGGGAAACTGAAAAAGAAATTAAGGGGCCTTACGCAGCTAAAATTTAAATAGAAAAAACTGAAACTTTGAGTTAGTTTTGAGCAAAAGGGCAATGCTTCCTCCGCAACATATCTCTATGCCAGTGTTTATATATATTTATATTTATCAAGTACCGACTTGGTTACTTCTGACTCGGTTGTTTATTGCCTTTAGCTAAGCACAAATGGAGGTTTACTATTTATATTCTCATATATAAAAACTTAGTAAAATATTTGGTTCCATTACAAATTTTAATTAAACTTTAAGTGTTATTTGGCCGTTGTTAATTCTTACTGAATCTTGCAATTAATTTATCACTATCTCTCAGAGTAGCTACAGCTCTGAACCTTCCAGCGTTTGTATAGTCCTGGTGAGCTTCTATGTTAAAAATTTTTCCGGGGCGAAGACCCGGAGAAGGGTTGTATTGTACGTGCCCGTTTTATTTGCTGCAAAATCTTACAATCTTACTGCTCTCCGAAACAGCTAGAGCTTTAAAGCTTTCAGCGGTTGTATAGTCCCAATAACGTCGGGATGTTGAAAGTCAAAGCATTTTCTGGGGCCAACGGTACTAGGGGCGACAAATGCCCTTCCCACCCTACCACCCTGACTTTTCTTTATTTATTAAGGAAAATGTTTGAGAAAAAATCATTGATGTGTTTAATCAAGGATGTGTTTAAATTTTTTTTAATTTACTTGATGTTATTGAGTTTATAAAAGCAAAAGCTCATATAATAGAGCACCTCATAAATAAAAAAATTGAAACTGACTAAACATAAAATAATACTATTTGAAAACAATTTTTAGGCATGTTATTATATAATTAAGTTTTAGGATTCATCACTTAAATTAGGTCTTTTTTTGATTTTAACAAAGGAATTGTTTCCCGATTTCGCAATTGCATTCGTATGTTAATGTTGTTCAAGTTATCGTTATTTTTTAATTCTTATTTATTAAATGACATTCTAAAAAGTATATTTTATGAAAGTCTTGATTCTTTTATAGAAATTTAAAACTGAAACTTATCAATATCATATAAAAAATTAGTATTTTAATTACTGAGTTAATTATACGTATTTTATTCATAAAACGTAATTAAATATATTTATTATGCCGCGTTTCGAAATTTTTTTCCTATAAGAACTCTTTCGCAAGTTGCGGTGCGAAAGAGTTTCGTTTTGAAAGAAGTTTGGTTTTTTATCATTATTTTAAAAAATAAAACCTTAATTTTATTTAAACATTTTCGTATATAAAAACTTTATTTTTCACAATTATATCCGTTTGACCAACAAAAATTTTTTATAGACTTTGAAACGTCGTTTAGCGAAAGAGCTCGTTTCGCAAGTGCGACTTCCGTAAGCACTACTTTCGTATGTGACAAAATAGTTTTATTTCGTAATTCAACTTGCGAAAGGCTACATTTCGTAAGTTGTATTTGCGAAATGAACATCAACGGTTTTTATTTGTTTCGTAAAATTCGGTACGAAAAAAAAATTCCTGATTCTCAATATCCTTTCGAAAGAATTTTATTTTTCCGGAATCGTACGAAATATTCCGGTTAACAACTGTAGACAAACGTGTCTTTTTTGTAGGAGATTTTAATTATAATGTGCTTGATTACGACACAAATAAAAATGTAAAAAATTTATGAACATATTTCAAAATGGGTTCATTCCAACAATAAATAAACCAACACGAATTACTAGGAATAGCGCAATTTTAATTGATCAAATAATAATTAATGAATATATAAAAAACTAAATAAAAACTGGAATAATAACATTTGATATATCGGATCATTTCCCAATATTTATAATCGCACATAAAGTAGTCGAACGCACCCCTCAAATAAAAATGATAATTGCAAATGGAATATATAATGACATTTCTATGGAACTTTTTAATAATTCTCTATTTTCTGAAAACTGGGACGAAATTTTACAAATTCAAACCACAGATACTGCTTTTTAAAGTTTTCTTCAGATATTCAAAAAACACTATGATAAAGCTTTCCCCGTGGTAACAAAAATTATCAAAATTAAAACATTAATAAACCCTTGGATTACACTAGGAATAATAAAATCATAAAAAAAAAACGAGTGTATAACGTATTTCTGAAAAAAAGAACTTATTAAAATGAACTAAGGTATAACAAATATAAAGGTCACTTTGAATCAATTATTAAACTTTCAAAGAAGTTATACTATTCAAATAAAATAATAAAATTTAAAGGCGATACTCAAAAAACGTGGCAAGTCATTAAAGAATAAAGGGGTTGTCCATAAAGTACGAACGCCAAAAATTTTGAAATTTTATCCTCTCCCTCCTCCTGTTGCCATGCGTACTTTTAAGTCCCCACCCCCCTTAAAAAGTACGTACGTATTTCAAATAACCCCCCCCCCCAACTTTGTTTTTTCAATAAAAAAGTTTATCGAAAAAAAAAAGGTGGAGGGGTTATCGTAGATACTTTTTATGACCCCAAAGCCCTTTGAAGCAAGCAAATTTTGTGCTCTTATGCTAATTTTAAGGAGCTTTTTATTTTAGCAAAAACTAGCGGTAAAATTTGGAAGATTTTGAGACCCTAATGACAAGTGTTTTTTGGGTGGGCATCTAACCCATTAGCCACGGCACCACTAAAACATGTTTTTTGTAGAATCAAAAAGTAGTTTGAATGATATACGCCTTACTCAGGGCCAGTATATAAAGGGTGGCATGTGTGCATGAGCGCCCGCAGGATTTTTTGATGCTCAAGATAGGACGCTTTTACACATTGTGCAAACTCCAAACTTGGCCTTGCAAAAAATGGGATGGCGGAGGCCTGAGAAAAAAAAGCCCTAAAATATTTAGGGCTTTTTGCTTAAATAATGACGGCTTCCACCGTCCCAATTTTTTGCAAGACCTCCTCATTTGGCATAAGTATGAACATACTTAAGAATGGAGTTTGCACAATGTGTGAAAGTGTCCTATCTGGAACATCAAAAAATCCTTCGGGCGCTCATGCATGTGTGTGCATAGAATGTAACTATACCCTCTAATCCCTATACCATATATCTTTTTATGTTGGTAAACTAGTATCTTTAGTCAGAATTTTAACTTTTCTATTGATTAGCTGGTTAATTGTGATAAATTAGAAAATCGAAGTACGTACTTTAAATTGAACCCTCCCCCCCCTCCTTCCCCCGATACGCTTTCGTACGCTTTTTAAAGACCTTCCCCCTCCCCCCTATGAGCCTATGTACTCTATGGACGACCCTCGATTGAAAAAAAAACACTTAAGCTTAATGGTCTTTCAAAAAAACTAAATTGTCATCATCAAGATATTACAAAAGAATCTATAATTGCTAAAACATTTAATGAGGTGTTTGTCAATGCAGGTTTAAATTTAGCATCAAAATTAAAACACAGTAAGTTTAACAAGGAGAAATACTTGACTCCTAGCAAATCAATAATTGAAAATGCTGAGTTGAAACTGGAAAAGAAATATTAGATGCTGTGCTTTCATTAAAATTAAAAAAAGCACAAGGACTTGATAATGTTAGTAGTAATGTTGTAATTAAATGTATTTTCTATATTAAAAATGTTTGCAAATAATCTTTCCAAAAAAACTTAAAATTGCAAGGATAATACCAGTTTTTAAATCTAGAGGTGATACTAATATTTCTAACTAAAGACCTACTTCCATTCTTCCTTGCTTCTCGAAAATACTAGAACGCATTATGTATAACAAATTATACTCATTTTTAGAAAAAATAATGTTCTTTATTACAAACAATTTGACTTCAAAATAGGGCACTCTACTGATCATGCAGTTCTTTATTTCATTCAGGTTATTTTTCAAGGTTTTGACAAAAATAAGTTTACTTTAGGTGTTTTCATAGATCTTAGTAAGGCGTTCGACACTGTTGATCATAGTATTTTTATTAAAAAATTAGAAAACTAGGGAATCAAAGATATACCCATAGCTTGGTTCAAAAGCTACTTATCTAATAGAAAACAATATATTTCATTCGGCAATGAAAAAATTAACAATATGTCAATTACTTGCAGCGTTCCTCAAGGATCTATATTAGAACCACTTTTATTTTTAATCTATATTAATACATTAACCAAAGCTTCTAATATTCTAGATTCTATTTTATTTGCTGATGAATTTTTTTATTCTCACAGTGATATAACAACATTATTTAAAACGGTCAACATTGAACTTCTAAAACTAACCGAAATATGAATAAATTTACATTAATTTAACTAAAACTAAATATACTATTTTTCATCGCCTCCATAAAAAAGATAAAATCCCTCTTGCACTTCCAAAACTTATTATTGGAAAATACATCGTAAAAATAGACTGTTCAATGAAACTTCTTGGTGTAATTCTAGATGAAAACATAAATTGGAAAGACCACATAAACATGACTGAAAACAAAATTTCTAAAAATATCGGATTACTCTATAAAGCAAAACCATACTTAGATCAATCATGTTTGAAATACATATATTACCTACTTATTCATTCCTATCTTAATTATGCAAACATTGCTTGGTGTAGTATCAATACAACGAAAACAAAAAAGCTATTTAGCAAACAAAAACATGCAATTAGATTATTATCAAATGCACGTCTCTCACATTCTAGACCATTGTTCAACAATGGTCTAGAATGACCATTGTTGAACAATCTAGAAATATTAAATTTGTACCAAATGAATATATACCATCTGCTAATTTTTATGTATAAAACTAATAATAATACAATACCAAAAATCTTCTAACCATTATTTAATAAAATTCAACACAAATACATGACTAAATATTCAAGTAACAACTTTGTTCAACTCAAACCTATATATGAGTCAACCAAGTTCTCAATAACTATTAGAGGGCCTAATGTATGTAATAAGATAATTAGTAATGATATCAAAACACTTGAACTCTTGAAAAACTATTACTTTTAAATAATGAACAAACAGAAAATTGTTTTAAACCTATAAAAATATTATGTTTGAAAATTATCTATTAGTGCATACTTTGTTTGTCTGGAAAGGCCTAAAGTCTGTAATTATATACATTACATTCAATTACATTATGAAAAAGTAATTATATAGATTTACAGCATTTATGTACACATGTATTTATATATGTATATGTGTATATGGGCATGTATGCATATATATATATATATATATATATATACATATGTACATACATGTGTATATATATATGTATGTATGTATATGTGTGTGTATGTATATACATATATATACATATATATATATATATATATATATATATATATATATATATATATATATATATATATATATGTATATATATATATGTATATATATATATTATGCTTCCTGATGAACCTACTGATGGTGAAACATTATGTTGAAGATAAAAGATAGATAAATGTTTTTACTAATTTATATATATATGTGTGTGTATACATATATATATATATATATATATATATATATATATATATATATATATATATAAACTAATTTAAAACATCAAATAATACGAATTCTCTCAATATTAAACAATTTTTTTGAAATTTTCGCTGGATTATAGGCACCGGCATGATCCGGCGAAAATTTCAAGTAAACCATTTAGTATTGAGAGAATTCGTATTATCTGATATTTTAAATTAGTTTACATATATATATATATATATATATATATATATATATATATATATATATATATATATATATATATATATATATATATATATATATATATATATATATATATATATATATATACAGTAGTGGCCAAAAAATTAAGGCAGGTTACGTTTTTTAAACTTTTTTAACTTATTGTTTATTTATTACCTTGGATACAAATAATTTTTTTATTATATTTTGATTTTTGAAGATATTTTGATTTATTTTACACCGTCAGGTTGCCATAGTTGTGATATAATGGGTAAAAAGCGTGATTAATAACTTTGTTAAAGGTAAAATAAATGCACTATTTTCGGAGGGCTATTCTCAAAGTAGTATAGCAAAACAATTAAAAATATCAAGATGTGCCGTGCAAAATGCTTTACGTGTGTTCAAGACTATTCAAATCGCAAAAATTATGGTAGAAAATGTGTGAGTACATCACGAGAAGACCGTTTTTTAAAGAATGTTGTTAATAGTGAGCCCCACACAACATCTGCAAGGTTATCACAACTTGCTATTGAAAGAGGACTTACTATCAGTTCGAGAACAATTAGAAGAAGGTTGTGCTATGACTTTGGTCTAGTTGCAAGAAGACCAGCTAAAAAACCTTTATTAACTCCATCTCAATTTCAAGCTAGGATTAAATTTTGTAAGAGTTTAAAAGACAAGACACCGGAATGGTGGGAACGCGTAATGTTTACAGACGAAAGTACGTTTCAACAGATTAGAAGCACGGGCTATAACTATGTTAGAAGACCTGTGGGAGAACGCTTGAATCCAAAGTATACCATAAAAACAGTAAAACATCCTCCTTTAGTCATGGTATGGGGAGCAATCATAGCGCAAGACCGATGCGGGTCGCACATCTTTAAAAAAGGTGAAAAAGTCAATGCACAAAATTATCTAAGTGTATTGAAAGATAAAGTGAAACTGCATATGTAAATTACTAAAACCAGCATTTTCCAGCAAGATTCAGCACCTTGTCATACAGTTAAAACAGTTAAGAAGTGGTTTACTGATGATAAAATTGAATTAAGTTCACCCGATCTTAATGTTATCGAGAACTGCTGGAATATAATGAAGCAGAAAGTTACAGCACATCAGCCAAAATCTGAAGGACATCTTCAAAAAGTTAAAGAAGTGTGGACTAATGAAATCACTCGAGAATTTTGTAAAACATTAGTACATTGAATCCCAAGAAGAATACAAGCTGTGGTTGTTAATAAGGGACATCCGACAAAGTATTGAATTATAACATTCAAGTTATTTAAACTGTACTATTGCTATAATTTGGTGCTATAACTATTATTTTATTGAATATTAACAATATTTGATAATTTTTATCTATTTTTTTTCATTTGTTTTACATTTTCTATTGTGTTTATTCAATAAAAATTTACACTGCAAATTTTGAGTTATTTTTTATGATATGCCTTAATTTTTTGGCCACTACTGTATATATATATATATATATATATATATATATATATATATATATATATATATATATATATATATATATATATATAAATATAGTAAAAACTTTATATATATATATAAATATAGATAAAAGATAGATAAGTGTTTTTACTAATTTATATATATATATATATATAAATTAGTAAAAACACTTATCTATCTTTTATCTTCAACATAATGTTTCACCATCAGTAGATTCTTCAGAATATATATATATATATATATATATATATATATATATATATATATATATATATATATATATATATATATATATATATATATATATATATATATATATATATATATATATATATATATATTATCTTTTATATATATATAGTATCTTTTATATACATATAGTATCTTTTATATATATAGTATCTTTTGATTGTAAATTAACTTTTATGTTTTCATATTTTCATGTTTTTTTTGTTTTTGTTTTTTGTTGCTGTTGGTTTTTGTTTTCTTGAATGAATTTTTAAATTTTTTTTTTTAATGAACAACTTTGAAATTTGAATATATATAGCATTGCATGACCGTAAGTTAACCTTATGTTATTGAGATTAAATTACTTCCTTAACTTGTATTAAAAATAACTTCGAAAGACTCTATTAAACTATTTTGCATTTTATATAAACTTCTTTGAAACATTTTGCTTTTTTCTCTCAATTTTAATTTTATTTACAACGTATTTATATAAATGTCTAGAATAAACAAGGGACTTGGTGAAAAGGCAAACCTGTTTTCTTCTCGTCCTTGCCATTTATATATATATTATAAAACGCGGAACTTGTAAATATTTGTACGGCTAAATAAATAAATAAAATAAAAAAAAGCATGAGCAGTTCTGTCAAACTTGCGTTTTTTTCATTAGGCCCTCCAGGGCCGAAAAGGCCAGCATTAAAATGAAAAGACACAGTTGTCAGTTTTTAAAAAAAGTCCTCTATATCTTGAAATTTTTATATATAAAAAAGGCCTTAAAAAAACGTAAGGGAGCACGTCTACGTGTCACTAGAGGGCATGGCACAAGTCATGCCCACTAGTGAAACGTCGTCCCGGGGCCCCTTAGGTATTAACCATGGCCTCAAGTGACGTTGCTGAGAAACACTTCTCTTAGCTTTGCTATTGTAAAGTTTTTTTTTTAATTAGTCAAATAAATAATAGCTTATTGCGTAAAAAAAAAAGAAAAAATTTTTTCTTACAGTTCCGCGGAAAGACAAAAAAATTTTATTCCGAAACCGGAAAACCGCCCTAAATTTTGAGGCTAGCCATGCGCAACAATGGAATAATGTCTCGAGCATAACTCAAGACTGAGGATAAATAAAAATATTCTTTAAAATATGGATCAAAACAAGCAATTCTTGCTATCACTGTCTATCGTTGGAATTACTGCGGGTGTGTTTTATTTTTTATGGATCAATAAAAGTAAAAAAACACTTATTGCTCTTGATCGAGAAAAAAAGCAACCATTCAAATTAATCGAAAAACAAATTATAAACCATGACACAAGACGATTTCGTTTTGCACTACAATCTCCAGAACATGTTTTAGGTCTGCCTATAGGAAAACACATGTATTTATCAGCGAAAATTGATGAAAAACTTGTTGTTCGTCCTTATACTCCAGTTACATCCGATGATGAATTAGGATATTTTGATCTTGTAATTAAAGTATATTTCAAAAATGTACACCCAAAATTTCCCGATGGTGGGAAAATGACTCAATATCTTGAAAATATGAAAATTGGTGATACTATTGATGTGCGGGGACCATCAGGATATCTATCTTATATAGGATGTGGAGAATTTAAAGTTGAAGAACCAAAAAAGCCTACTCGTACAATGAAGTGTAGAAATCTTGGATTAATAGCTGGTGGTACTGGAATTACCCCAATGCTGCAAGTTATAAGAGCCATTTTTAAGAATTCTAAAGATCGTACAAAGGTATACCTTATATTTGCCAACCAAACTGAAGAAGATATATTATTACGTAATGAGTTGGAACAGATTCTGCATGATCATAAAGATCAGTTCTCACTTTGGTATACTTTGGATCGTCCAGCTAGTGGATGGATGTATGGAGTTGGTTTTATTACTGAAAAAATGATAAGTGAACATATGCCAACAAGTTCTGATGAGTCAGTTATTTTGATGTGTGGACCCCCTCCTATGATTAATTATGCATGTATACCAAATCTAGTGAAGCTCGGTTACAATGAAAATCAGTATTTTTCTTTTTGATTAACAAAATTGTATTGTTTTGCCAAATACACTAATATACAATGAATGATATAATTAGTTGTAGTTTTCAGATGTTTTGTTTGAAACCAGGATATTTAAAAAAAGTTAAGGTCTGTTAGGCCATAGTTGTTTTATCTTTTTTTAGTTCTAAATTATTTTTTTCAATTGCTTAAAAAAATATTTTCAACTTTAATTTTGAAATATATGCATCACTATTATTATATTATAAATTGATGAGTTATAAATAATCTAGTTGGTGTTAAAATTTTATCTATATCAATAGTATTGATAAAATTGTTTATATGTTACAATTTATAGCATTATTTAGATAGACTTGCCTGGTATTATACTAATTTAAATAGACTTTATATTATACTAATTTAGACCTGGTATTATATTGATTTAGATTTTGAAATTTTTTATTATTTGAAGTCAGACAAATTTATTTTCAAAAATCTTTTAGGTCTGATCATTTTTAAAGTTATTTTTTTGCATCAATTACATACTATTTTTTGATTTTACTTATAAATTTTCACACACTTTTTGATTTAGTTATAAACTAAGATGATTAAGTTATAAACTAAATAGAGTAGGGTGGGGTAATATGGATTGTTGGGGTAATATGGATATATTCAATAAGTATGCATGGAGTAAGTTATCTATACATAATGCTAAAACCTGAAAATTACCAACAATTTATAGACATAATTAGCTTCTTTTTTTAGCATGTTTTTATTTGATTTACATGAATAGTTAAAATGTAAAACATTTTGTTTTGAAAAAAATATTACATTTCAAAACTTTTGTCTGCAGATTTCAGTAATATTACTTATCCAAGAATAATGATGTAAATTTATTAGTTCGACCATCATGTAACAACATGTAAAATTTAATTTATAAGTTCTCCAACCCATATTGATAAATAAACAAAAATCTAAAATGGGTTAAAATGGATATACAGGTAAAATGATAGTAGGGTAAAATGAACATATATAAAATATATAAAATTCTTTTAACATTATAGAATTTTGTTACACAATCATAAGCTGTATGACATATAATAGTAACATATAATAGTTTTATCTAATGTTACTGAACTATTTACATTAGGATCATAGTTCGAATTTGTTTTCTTTGGATGGCTAGGGTAATATTTTAATTCCCATTTAAATATTTCATATTTTATTTTTATATTCCTCATTTTATTTTATTACCGTATTTTACTTTATAATTAAATTTTACATTTTATATAATTAAAGTTAATTTTATAATATTTTAGATAAAATAATAAGACTGAAATAAACTATCATGCCTGAAATAAAATATCAGTGCAAGACTAATGGCACATACAGTCACAGCAAATTAATGACTGTCATATAGCTTGTTAAGGAAGAGGAGTCAGTATACAATGTATCAAAGTCTTCTTGCCAAAAAGGGCAGAGTTTTAACAGCTCAAGATGTTGTCGCAAGGTTGCAAGAAAAAGAGAAGAGCAAAACTAAAAAGAAGACTGTATCAGTCAGAAAAAGAAAACTGCTAGTCATAACCAATATAGTTTAACCTTTTAAATTCATGAAAAGCAATAAGTGTGATATGTATCAAATGTATTATGAGTATCCGTATTACCCCACCAGTGGGGTAATATGGATTTATGAAAGGTGTTGTTAAAAAAGGATTAGTAAGTTAGTTATTGAAAATATATTTATGTTCTACTCATTGTGATTTTATTGTATACACCCTGAATGTAAAGAAAAATAACAAAAGTTTTTATGGTGGTAATTAACTAAAAAAAAATTTCTATTAAAAAAATATATATATAAAATTCTATCCATATTACCCCAACCCACCCTACATAACAATTTTTGTGTCAGAATTAAAAATGTTTTTTTAATTGTTTATTAATTTAACAAATAGTTAAAAAGAACTACTAGTTTTTGTATTCTATTATTTTGTGTGTGTTTGTGCGCTTAAGCTTTGTGTGCTTAAGCTTTGTGTGCTTAAGCTTGAACCTTTTTTTTACTTATATTTTTAAAACCTTAACATGCTTTTAAAATGAGAAATCAGTAAAACTTATACTATTCTGATGATTTCTAATTTTTCACTCTATTGTACATGGTTTAGGTTTGAGGGGTATTATCTAGATATAAAGAACTTTGATTTAAAAATTTTTTTTCTCTTTTTTTACTGAAAAATCTGTTTGGTTTAAGTTGAAATTTTAAAACTTAATAATAGGATACTGCTCATCTAAATCAGCAAAAGTGTAAAAAGGTCAATAAGTACTTTTTACAACTGTTTTTATTTATATGTAGCATGTTGTTTTTGCTATATGTTTTTAGTTTTTTAAAAATGACACACTATCAATCAATTTTTAAAACATTAAAGTATTCCTCTTTGGCTTCTCAAGTAAGAGCTTTACACCTTACATCTGTGATATACAAAGAAAAGTATAATATGGAAAAAATAGAATTTAGTGAGCTTTTGAAAGAAGTAAACATGACTAATAAAACCAAAAGCAAACCTATGCCTGTAGTAGATCTGACTTCTACTAGAGGAATTACTGTTAAACATTTAAATTCAGCCAGTCAAAACTCAGCTTTTTTGAAACATTATCTTGAATCTCAACCTAACAAAGATGGCTTTATAAAAGCAGTTGACCAATGGATTAATAAAAATAAAGTTCGCCATGGCCATATTGATTTTATAGCTACTGCCTTAAAGTTTATAGAACCATATGGTCTAGGTAAAGAGGTTGAAGTTTATCAAAAGTTATTTGATGTGTTTCCAAGAGACAGGTTTAATAATAAAACTTTACTAGATGCTGTATGGCCTAAACCTCATCCACAGATGCATTTGGCTCTTGATATCTTGTCAAAAATGGAAGAGCATAGAGTTAGTCCAACTTTAGAATTACATGATCTTGTTTTTGAGATTTTTGGAAGAGCTAGCTTTCCATTGAAAAAGATATATAATATGTATTTTTGGTTTTATGAAACAAAAGATATTAATCCTTACAAATTGCCAGAAGAAGTTTATAAAGATAGACTGAATGTAATAAAAGCAGCAATAGATCGAATTCTTGGAAATAATAAAGGAACACAAGTTATTGAGGTATTCTAATCTTTTTGAATTGTTTTTGTTAATAAAACAAATACTTTTACCTTTTTTAATTGTTATCTTTAATGTTTAAAAATAGTTTAAAATTTTTAAAATGTTCAAGCATTAATACAATTTTAACATGTATATGTATATATGTAAATATATATATATATATATATATATATATATATATATATATATATATATATATATATATATATATATATATATTAATATATATATATATATTAATATATATATATATATATATATTTATATATATATATATATATTAATATATATATATATATATATATATATATATATATATATATATATATATATATATATATATACATATATATATATATATATATATATACACACACACATATACAATTAATACATCTATGTTACTATTAATTGTAATATCTATTTGACAAAATAGAGTGCTCAATGTTAAAAGAACAGAGCAAAGATAAATTAGTAGAAATCCACCTATCAAATTTTTTTCATTTTACACAGTGTTTCCTCAAAGACTCATTTAAAATGCTTTTCTGATGGGTCTTTTTGATGTAACGCTGTTTAAAATGAAAAAAATTTGATAGACTATTTTCTACTAGTTTATATATTTATACAGAGTATATTATGCAGTACACTCATAGTTGCCCGTTGATACCAGGCGACCAAAATTTGTGAAGGGCAACTAAAAGTATTCCTTTAATAAAGTCGACCAAAAGGGTGACTATTGACTTTTATTAGCAGTTTTATTTATTTTTTTTATAGCAAGAATTCCATAAAAAGAAATGTAACTAAATCTAAAATGATTATAAAATTATTTTTTTATAGTCACAGTGTCAAAGTTTTTTGCATTTTCTTTTATTAATTAGAACATAAGAAAATTATACAAGTGTTTAAACGTATCTAATAAAATACTTCCTAAATTAAAAACTAAAAATTTGTTTTCGTTTAAACTAAAATACAATTTTTCTTTTCTTTTGTTTTTACAAATTTTATTTAAGGATTTAGAGGTAAAGTTATAGAATTAAATTTGCCAAAAAATAATGCTTTGACAGCCCTTGTTAAGAAGCGTTACTCAACTCGCACTTTTCATAAATGTCGAAAGCGTTCAGTCAGGTGAGAAAATTTTTTGTAAAATGTGAATGTCGAAAGTGTTCAGTTAGCAGAAAACTCTTTTTTGGAATATTAAATTATCTTTTAATTTTGTTTATGTGATGTTTATTCAGAAAATATTAAGTCGTAAAAAAAAGTATTTAACCGCAACTGAGAATTTTTTGAAGAAACAAATTGTTTTAAAAAAAAATTTATTTTAAATAAAATATGATTTTAAAAATTTTAATTTAATTTTGAAAGAATGTAAAATAGTAAAACGTTGAATGTAAAATTTAGTATTAAATGAATGTACAATAGTTTTGCAACTTTTATAAAAGAAGTTTTTTTCTTATTGTCAGCTAACTATTTAATTTCGTAAAGTATAAGTCTCTCCATCTTAGATTACACTTTTTTATAAAATGAAATGCTTTTGTTTAACAGAATTCTTTTTACATATGTATTTAAAAGTTCTTTTGATGTAACACATTTATGAACATAAGTTACGTTAAAAAATATCTTATTGGTTACTGATAAATCTATAAATTGTTTATAATCTTTATTAAAAATATTACAGTAAATATGTAAAAATTAAAATAGATAAATAAATTGTGATAAACAAACAAAAGACTGTCAAATAACAGATTGTTTAAGAAATAAATTGTAAGAGAATCTAATCTTTTTCAAATACCGAATTTAGATTCTGTTAATAGTTTTTGTTAAATTAGTTTTTAAATTTAATTTTAGACTGCTTAAAAAATTAAATATAATTACAAGCCAATACTCGAAAATACTTTCAAAATGGGTTTTAAAGTATATGTAAATTGTTTTTTTCATATTTGTCAATACTTTGTTGTTGTAAAAAAGAGCGCTTATTTTGTAAAATAAAATATTCAAGTGAAAAACCTAATGGCATATATATTGGCTAGTTTTATCTGAAAGTAGATAGGTGAATTTTATCAATAGTTTACAATATTACTTATATCTAGCACATCTAGTTTCTTTTTTGAAATTGAAACCTGTATAGACATCTAAATGTCACAATCCAAGCATAAACCAAAAATGCATGTATATTACAGACAGTTTTACTCAAGTTTAACACGTTTTTTGAGGTTTAAAATCAAATTGTATGTTGCATGAGGTTTTAAAGTCAAATTATATGTCGCATCAGTGGTTTCACATTCCTTAAAGAAATTATTATAATATATTACTATGTTTCCATAACAGTGATTTTAAACGCGCAACTGAAACCAAGCATTTTCTGAGTTGTCCTGGCTGGGGTAATGAAAAATAACTAGGATATGCGAGAACATAGAATGCGAAAATTGTTATAAAGAATAGCGATGGGTAACTCAAAAAATAGGCGGGCGACCAAAATTAACAAACTAATTACTTTGAATCACCTTTGCGCACCCTTGTAAGTCAAAGTGTACACCCCTGGTATATATATATATATATATATATATATATATATATATATATATATATATATATATATATATATATATATATATATATATATATATATATATATATATATATATTAGGGTGGTCCTTAAAACAATTTTTTTTTTAATATCTGCTCTCACCCTCTAAATGTGTTCTATATAATGAAATAATACTAACCTCAACAGATGTTAGCAAAAGGAATGTTTTTAAGTTAATAAGACATAAGTCTTACATAATGTAGTAAAAACAAAGTTTTGTTTCGCCTTAATAAGTAAGAGTTTTTAAGAGTGAAATAAAAATCTTTATTTTTTAGTCGTGCATTGGAAAATAATTAAATATAGTTGACTAACTCCAAAATTATTGTTTTTAATCATAAAAGTAGTAATATATACTTATAAAATCATTTAAAAGCTATCAAAAGTATAAACTGTCACTATATGGCATTTGTATGCAAGTTTGCGGTTTTATGCAATAAACACTCTCAAAACTGCATTTATCCATATCTCCCATAAAAAATTTTAGTTTGACGCAAAATTTATTTTTTAAATGATTTAAATAGATACCTAAAGCTAGGTAAAGTTTCGTTTATAATGCGCAAGCAAAAAGTCATTAAAATTGAGAAACTCAAAGGTGATGACAAATAGTTGCCTTAACACAACTGTTACCTTATAGCACGTTTTTTTAGCACGTTTTGTTGCCATTGAGTATATCCAGTGATATATATATATATATATATATATATATATATATATATATATATATATATATATATATATATATATATATATATATATATATATATATATGTATATATATGTATATATATATATATATATATATATATATATATATATATATAAACACACACGCACATATTTTAGTACCAAACACAAATGAACTGAGCAGTATTTCAGAAAATGAGGACCATTATTGTACTAGTAAGGGTCTCTACAATATTATTTTTTATTGGCCTCATCCATGTTTTATATGCCAAAGCTTTTATAAACAGTTAATCAAAAGCCTTTTTATAACAGGATGAAAAAAAGTTATTGGTTTGAAACTATACATTAATAAACACTTTCTCTAGCAAAAAAAATTCTTTAGACGAGCGTTTTTGAGTTTTCACACTAGCTATTATTTATTAATGACATAACTTATTTAGTAAAAAATTTGATAAACAAAAAGCTGTAAAAATTTTACTGCTTATAAAAAATGTTTTATATTTTGTTATTGTAAAAGAATGCAGGAATTTGCGTTTTTCATCTTAGTTACAATGATAATTCTTTTTAAAATAACAGCCGGTGGCAAGAGTTAAAGCTCTCGCTTCCTGCTGAGGCCTGAACACTGATCTTAACAAAGCTTAGTTAAATAGGTTTTAATGTTAGTAAATAAGTGTTATTATTTTTATTAGCTTTCTCCTGGCTATCAAGATGAAAATGATGTTGTAAATTATGAACACTTTATCATTAGCTCTCAAACATTTAAACAACGTCAATATGTTAAATTATGTTCAAGTGAAAAGACATTATATGTTGAAGGTCCTACACACATCTGGATCAATCATAAAAAAGAGAATTATTTTGTTTTGAAGACTGGCCAGGGTGATTTAAAAACATTTGAATGGACTAAGGTTGATCCTGACGAGGAAAGAGAAGGTATGGTTTAATACTGAAAAACTATAATTTAAATTTAATTATTTGAGATAACTATACTCATTCATCAATTCTTTTAATTACCGATATATTTCTTCAGTGTTAACAATAATTGTAATACTATTTACTATAAATTATTTTTAAACTAAATAAACTTTAACTTTGTATTATTTCTTAAACTTTTGATTGGTTCTCACTAAGAATTCAAAAACAGAAATGGAATGTTAGGCCTGTTGATGTGATGTTTTATGAGGGGTTTTTCATAAAGTACACATGCAGTTATGGGCGGAGGGGTTCTCAAAAGTGTACAGAAGTGTACAAAGGGTTTGTTGAAAAAAGCAAGTTGAAGAAAACTTGGTTTCTTTTTTTTTTTTTAAACATAATTTCACGAGTTTAAAAAATCAATACTATGTTATGTATCATAGATATATCATATTAGCTTTTTTTGTTTTTTATGTTTTGAAAATAAATGCGTTGGGGAGAGGGTTGATTTTGTAATAAAGGAGAGGGAGTGCGGAGGTTGTTGAAAGCATACAGTTGCGGGAGGGTTCCTAAATCAGTAGTTTTACTGCGCACGTATTTATGGATGCCCCCAAATGTATTTTTTAAAAGTTTGTTTTCAAATCTTTCTGTGCTAAGTGCCAGTTGTATTCATTAGCAGTGGTTCTGTTGCCTATCGACTGTAATAAGGTAGCAGTGACTGTAGTTATAAAATCTTTATATCATAAAGTTTACAGTTGTTTAATCTGTTTAAATAATAGGAGTGAGGTTTTTGGAGTTCAGAGAAACATTTTGTTGCCTTAAAAAAAAGTTGGTTTTAATTTTTAAAGATTTATTTAATCTTTATTTAAAATTTATTTAAGATCTACTTTTACAAAAATATATTTTTCATTAGACATCAATTTAATCTGTAAAAAAATTAGAATTATCTAGAACTTTACATCTATTATTTTTTGCTAATTGCAAAATTTCATATTTTAATGTTATTAATGCTATCCATTTTTGTTTGCAAGTCTTGAATAGTATGTTAATTATTTCTTTCCGATTTTATAAAATTGATCTGTATTTGTCCAAGTACCTTTTTTTTTTTTGCTTTTGAATGATAATAATCATAATGAGAGAATTAATGCTTCTATTTTTACATGGTCATTATTTCCAAACACTAAGAGATCTCATGATTTACATTATTTTATTTAGATAGACATTTTTATTTTAGACTTTATAGTTTAGTAATATTTATTTGTATTTGCTAATACTTTTTATGGTTCTTTTTAGGTGTTATTCTTGCCATATGCTTTGCAAGTAAACCCTTCCAGGAAACATTGCAACGCTGGATTTCACACCTTCAAAACAGTAACTCTGTATTGAGACAGTGTAATATAGTCTTTAATATAAACGAATATATGCGTGATCAGGTGGAATCTACATTAAGTTTGACTAAAAATTAAATAATATGTTTTACATTTATTTTTTGACAAATTTAAAAAGCTACATCAAAAAGTTAAACGAGAGTTTTAAAAATTATTTTCAAATAAAAAATTGGACTTTGGATGCTTTTAAATGGATATTTAGAAGCATCCAAATTCAAAACTTTAAATTTTTTAAAGTGTATTTTAGCGGTTAGTACACAGCTGAAAAACGTTTTTTATGTGCATTTAGCGGTTAGTACTCAGCTGGCAAATGTTTTTGGTAAACGCATTTTAACTAAGTTTAAAAAAAAATTGTAAATTTTTTGCTATCGATGAATGAAAATATAATATTTATATTTCTATATTTAATTTAAAATTTATTTTAAATTTATAAAGTAATATTTATATGTGTGTGTTTTATTAGTGCATGGTGTTACTTTTAGATAACCCAAAATCAAAAATAAGGTATAAATAATACTGGTAAGTGATTAAATATAAGCTAAAATCTATTAGAAAATACTGTTTTCTAAAGTTAACGTATCGTATTTTTTTAATTTTTATCAGTTTTTATAAGACACTTCAACTGTTAATTAGAATTATTTGTCACTTAATATAACCAATTTACTGTTACAGTATATTTTTACAATTCTTTTTTAGTATTGCATGTAATAATAAGTTTGTACACTCGCAATCCAAGCGTACAACTACCGACAAGTTTTCCGGTAACTTTGAATCCAAGCCATATTTTTCAAGAGTTCTTGAACCCTGCAACTTGGCACTATGTTATTATTGACATCGGTGTCATCAACAAATGATACCGTCCCAGAATCGACAACTTTTTCTAAAGACCGTGTGAATAAAAAAAAGCAATTGTTCTTCTCGGCGATATTGGAGTAATTGTTCAGCTTTACGTGAACAAATATTTGAGGAAAATCGTTCAAATTTTTATTCACGTTAAGGTAAGCAATTTACTCTTAAATAGCTGAGTAATTGCTCAGCTTTACGTGAATAAAAATTTGAACAAAATTCTTTAAGTTTTTATTTACTTAAAGCTGACCAATTACAGAGTAAAAGCCTTTGGTTTTTTTTTATTCATCCGGCCTAATACTTTTCTTAAGATTTTAGTCATTATTCAACCAAAGCCATTTCAAAAAAAAAAAATTCATATTCCATAACTTGATATTTCTATAATGCTTCGTCATATTCCACAACTTGATATTTCTATAATGCTTCGTCAAAACGAATCTGCAGGTACGTTTTATTTAAATCAATTATCTCAAGATTTTTTCCCGAAGCTGCGTTGTTTGGTACTGCAAATATTACTATCTGCAGTATGAATGGACACAAGTTGATTCTGCTCACGGTAACTCATCACTAAACGTACTTTTAATTTGTTTCGTCGAATTACTGTCATCAATAGAATGATGCCATTAGGGGGGCTGGAATAAGCGGGGGGTTGGAAAATTTCGAGTTTTTTTTAATATTTAAAGCAATAATTAAGTAATGTTTTTGTTAATTATTAACATATATATTAGTGTCTGAAAATAAGTAAATATATAATAAAGAAGTACTTAAGTCCAAAGAAGAAACAGAAGTCCAGTTCAAATAAGTTTCTCTCTTTACATATTTTGTAAAATGTCAAATGTTACCCTCGTCCTCTTGCTCAACATCGGAATTATTTCTAAATTTTCGGTATTATTTCCAATTTTTTCTAATTTTAAATCATCGGTATTATTTCCAATTTTTTCTAACATTTAATAGCCAGTCATTTTCAAGACACGCTCTAACTGCCATTTTTGAATTCTGCTACGAAGTCTTTATCATTCAGTTTTTGAATACTCGGCGAGAATGCTTAATTAGTTGTTCTACATTGACCTTTATGGTTTTGCCGTCGCTCCCGACTTGGACATCTCCAAGCAGTCGTATTGCGTCCATACTAAGTTGGACTTAACTTCAGTATGGACGCAATATTCATCATTTTTCGTTAAAAAGGTGGCTGTCAAAAGTTTTCTTTACCCTGAACAGCGTCTAAAACTTTTAGCAATAAACAAGAAGTCTGCGCAAACGTAACCTCACTTTCTTTTTGTGATTGTACAACAGTCTTGCCAATAAAGCTGATTTATTACGTGTGATCATTTTAATAGTGATTTTAGTTGATTAACTACTTTTTTAATTGCGTGATAGTGGCAGTGAGTCTGATCATACAAGTTCTAAAAAAAAAAAAGAGAAACGCAGATGGTTACAAAAGGAACAAGGTTAAAAAAATCTAGGCTCACTTGCGCGGCGCATGAAAACCACAGGGGACAGAAAGTTGATGCTAAGTCTATCAGAGATCCATGCATGTAAGAAATAGTATACATATAATTCCTAATTTAATAATAGGCCTATACCTATATTTATAGTAATTTATAGTTAGCCTACAGACCAAGTTGGTGATTGCAAATCACCAACTTGCTTAGGTTGTAAATATTTGCAGGCTTAATACAATAGAATGAAATCTTTAGGGTAGTCTGCAATCACTTATTGTATATTAACTTACACCCCATTTTGTTTACTAGACAGGCCTAGCCTATAACTTTTTTTATAAAGTAAAAAACTTTTCATTACCTAAAATACCTATGCAAGAGCTATTTTACCTAAGGCAGGTAACAATTAATGTATTTATTCTCATTTTAACAATTAGTGTATTATTCAACATTTCTCTTTACAACTATTCATGATGTGAAGAGAAATGTAGCGACACTCTACCTTGACCGCGAGGAGCAGGCTAGAAAATCTGCAAATGAAAGTTACTGCTTTCATTTGCACTACCTGTCTACCATTCCTTAAGAGTTTGATGTACTCAACTTTTGTGTTGATAATTGTTGGAGGAAAGATAAAAATCATTGCTTTTACAAACTTTTTATGGCGCTTACTGACAATAAATGGATTAAAATTTTTCCCAATCATGGAGCACGGCTTTTTGTCATTTGACCGTGACTTTTCAATTATAAAAAGAGAAATAAGAAGGCAGAGTGTAGAGCAATCAAGACTTAAAAAAAGTTATATCAAAAGTAATAATCAAAAAAAGTTTTTGATGCAGAGAGTTCATCTCTGGTTTACGATGTTAAAACTTAGTGGCCAGTCCACTATAAAAGAAACGTAATCTCAGTCGAAGCAGTGAGTAAATCTGGAAATCAACAAACTCAGCTTGCAATAAGCAAATTTTACCATTTTCAATACGAATGTGACATTATAGGCCAATGTAAAGCCAGTGCAATTATCAATGGTATTGTCAAACATACTTTTAAGATAAGAAAAAATATAAAAATAATATAAAATGCTCAAGTGCGAACCTGCCAGAACAGCTTATTTACCCAAACAGAAAGGTTCCAATAAATTCTGCTAAATTGGTAACTTAAGAAAGTGTGTTAAGTAGGAGAAACTGTTAAACCTTGGCATTATGTGTACCTAGGCCACTGGGCTCGTTTCAAATATTTGCGCAATATTTACTGTCTATGGGATTCGGGACTATTCAATTTGAAGTTAGTCACATTATGCCATTAAACCGGTGTTTTCTGTTATCGACGTTAAAACTTTTTTTGGCGAAAACAAGTATTTTTAATATATTTTTAAGTCTGATGGTTTTAAACGTTTTATAATAGTCAATTACTTTTTATACGCTATGGGTTTTTTTATTTAAAAAGTGTCCAAACAATAAAAAACTTACGAAATAAATAACCTTAAAACTATTTAAATTCCATCGTTTTGTTAAAGTTGGAGTAGTGCTGTACCTAGGTCACTGTTGATCAGTTGTTCCTTGGTCAGTGGCCAAAGTTTCTAGAAAGATCCTAAATGAGAAAATATTACTGAAGAGAAATTAGATCATAGAAATAAATTTAAAAAAAGTTATTTTCTAAGATAAAGTTTTTTTTAATATTTACTTACCTGCGTGTATTTTACACTATATAATTAGATATTTTTTCAAGAGAATGTTTTGTTTTTTACTTTGCATTTTGTAATTTTGTTGTGATTTGCTACATTTTAGAGTGTTGTTAGATTTAAACTATATCTCTGTTCAAAATATTTCTAATTATATAATGTAAAATACAAATAGGTTGGTATATACTTACTGCAATAAAGTAATTAATAGATTAAAGTAAGTTTCATAAGTCTTTTTTATCAGCATAATGCTTTAAGTTTTTTTAAGTATATGTTTATAATATAGATATTTTATACTAATATTTTACTCATGTTTATTGCTGTAATTTTCATTTAATTAGTTGAGAAAAACGATTAATTGAACGAAAAGTACTGGAAACTTTTATTTTATTCAAAGTAAGAATGTTTTTTGATTGTTGTTTGAAGGGTTTCGTTGTAAGTCTTAGACCAATTCCATTTTATTTTACCTAAATTACAGCTATTATTTTTATAATTGTAGTACTTGATGTAACTGCTTAAAGTTAAAAAAAAAGCTAAATTGAAGTTTTATTTTCAAAATCAGAGTTGATGATGGATGTTATTGTAAGTTTATTTTGTGGTCAGCTGTTTAACCAAAATATCCAAATTCAATCCGAAACATAAACTAGTGAAGATTCTAACCACCACTCAACGAGTGAAACATATGAAAGTGCATCCGACAATAACAGCGAAGATGAGAACCTACATGTTGAACATGGTAATAAAGAAAATTACAATATTGGAGACTATGTTATAGCATATGAAGGTTCCTATTTTGTTATAACATATGTTATAACATATGTTATAACATATGAAGGTTCCTATTTTATATGAAGGTTCCTATTTTGTCAGAAAATTAGAATCAATATCTGAAGAAGGTGTATTACTTAAATCAATGCAAAAATCACTAAAAAACTGGAAATGGCCTGAAAAAGAGGATTTGAATCTGTACCCGATAAGTAATACTACAGAAAAAATTAAAACCCCGCAAAAAGTTAACAAGAACAGAGAAATTTATTATATTCCAGAGATAAAGAACCCAGCGGGCACACGACGTTGGAATAACGTTGATCAACGTCGATCAACGTCAATCAACGTTATTTCAACGTTATTCCAACGTCGTGTGCCCGCTGGGAAGTACTGGGATTTCTACTAAATGCATAAGCCTGAATAATATATCTTCATATATCTTAATAATAATATATCTTCATATATCTTAATAATAATATATCTTCATATATCTTAATAATAATATATCTTCATATATCTTAATAATAATATATCTTCATATATCTTAATAATAATATATCTTCATATATCTTAATAATAATATATCTTCATATATTTTTATATTTTAATAAGATTTATTGCAGTTTCTGACATTGTTTTCTATATCCCAAAAGTAAAATCATAATAAAATAAGCAGTAATTAATTGTTAAATGTTAAAAGAAGTCCGCTGTGTTAATTGGTTTGTAGGCTCTTTTAAAATAAATATAAAAAAATATATGTTTGCTTTTAAGATGAAAAACATTATCCCCTTCGAAAAAATTTATTAAACCATTAACAAAAATTTACCAAGGGTCTAGTGCAGTTTTTATTAGTTTCTCAAAAGTTTACATTGTTCTACTTCCGCCCTTTTAGCATTTTTCAATTTAATTACATTGCATGTTTACTACTAAGCGTTCTCTTTCATCTAAATAATTTAAAAAACATTTAACAATCAAAGTTCATAAAATATTTTGTACATTACAAAACGATTTAACTAAATTAACCGAAAATGACGTTTAACTCTGAACGACGCAAACAGCTCACTTACATAAAAAAATTTATATATAAAGGTCATGATACCATGTCAAAGATATCATTGGTCACGATTTTTATTGGTTTAATGCATGTTATTGCAATAATTGCTATTTTTTCTTTTTAGAATACTTTCTTTATAATTGACCTAAGTTGTGCAAGTAAACCCTTTTACGTATTTACTTTAATTTTAGAAAGAATATTTATATATTTGCCACAGGCGGGCAAAAAACAGGAAGGTTTATTAGATAAATCTTGAGGGGCTTGCATTATGAGTTACCGTGCTAGGTGACACCAACCAGTGGCCGCTACATGTTAAGTTATATTTAATAATTAAACTTAGAATTAGAATTTTTTTGATGTTTATAGTAAGCAAAAATTTTTTCATTGATTGTATTTTTTATACGATTTTTAATATTTGTTTTTTTACTTATTTTTAATTAATTAATTATATTAATTATTAATATCTAATTAACCTGTAATTAAAATCTGTTTTTAAACTGTAAAACTGAACGAAAGTGTTTTTAAACTGTAAAACTGAACAAAAATGATTGATTGTAGTTATTTTACCTCATTTTACTTGGTTTTATTTTGTTTCTTCGCTTTTACTATTAATGTTTTTAGACGTCACCAATTATTAAGGGGTGTCTCGGATAAGCTATCCGGGCCGGATAGGAGTGTTATTTAGTATCCAATATTCGGCCGGATAATAATTTCATCCGGTTTTTTATAAACCGGATATTTCATGTTAATGTCATTTGAAAATTAAAATAAATCTAGAAATGTTATAATTTTAATTAATCTAATGTTAATGGTTTCTATTTAATATTGTTATTATATTTATTAAAATACTAATTGAATTTATATATAAGCAATGAATACATCAGTTTATCACTCATTTATATTTCTTTTACCTCAACGCACAGTGAATCGTTTCATACGATCTAGCTGGAGAAAAATATTTTGTTCACGAATTCCATTGTTCTAGTCATGAAAAGTTGAAATAAATAATATTTTATTGTTTTATTGAATAATTACCTTGGTTTTAATAACTTAAAAGTTTTTTTTGCGGAGGATAGGGGGAAAACCCCTCGCCTACAATCCCCCCTCTATTCCCCCTCATTGTATCAACCACTGTTATAATAAAAAAAATGAAGTTGAAAAGAAAAAATACATGAAAAATTTATGAAACAAGGATACATAATATTATACAATAAATTTTATATTTTTTATTATTTTAGTTTATTATTATTTTAGTTATCAGAAAACTCGTCGTTTGTATCCACCAAGCACTCATCACTTGAATCTTCAGTTAAATCATCATTTGATTCATCGGACAAGTTACAATTTCCTATTCTTGGAGCCGGAACAATCAAATTCAAAACCTCTACCGGCAATTTTTTGTTTCTTTTTGTAGGCAGTTCTTTAAGTGAATTGATAACAGGGTCAATATAGATCGGAAGAATACACGAATTCATAACTTCCGTGTTATGCATTAAAATTTTATGCACTGTAACAGGCATGTAATACCACAAAGATAAATGTAAATATAAAGTCCTTAAAAAAAGACCAAAATTGTAATTTTCTTTTTTATCTACCATTTCTTTTAATTCACCATTCATCATTTTTGGAGTAGTACCACAAATATAACATTTTTTTTGTCATTGTAAGGAACCGGTTGTGTTTCGCAATAAGTTTAAATTTACCAACACTACGCAGTGTTGGAAGAAGTTCAGATATTTCTTTTAAAAATTTGTCAGTTTCTATTACAGAAAAATTTTTGTGTTTCTTTAGAAAATATGAATTTAATTGGTCGGCAATAAAGTACTGACGATGGCCGTGGATTTTGCTAATAATAGTATTAGAGTCATCACCTAATCTCAACGGGAATCAAACGCAAGCACAAACAGAAACTTATCATTAGCATCGGAGTTCTGAAATCTTTGTTTACAGGTACTGTGACCAGAGCTTCCGTCACATCCCCATTTGCTTAATTATATAAGCAACTAATTAGAGGATCCATTTCTCGAAAACTGACTTAGTGTTTTAATTAAACGTTTAGTTGTTTTATTCATATGGCTTGAAGTTTAGTTTTAGATTGTGTTTCTGAGATAGATTTAAATTCTTCTGGAGGGTAACACAACCTTTTGGATTTACATAAATTATAGTAAGACGGAAAACTTTATTCCCTGCTTTCATTGACCACTTTCTTGTTTGTTTATAAGAGTGACAAGTACACTTGGAATCTACATAATAAGCTAGTGCCTCATTGCTGCTCAACTGTCTGCTACCACAAATAGCATCAGTAGATTTTCTTCGCTCTAACGTTTCTGTATTTTTTCTAATAGAAGTAGCTACGTTTCTTTTACCCGAGAAACGATGTGCTACTTCAGCAGCTGTTGTTAATTATTGGCACTCAGCTATTGCAATAAGACTTCAACTCTACATCTTTTGGTTTTAAAGATGAGTCTTCCAAGTTTTTCTTTGGCCGACCTTGAGGCTGACTTCCTTCAGATGTTGTGGAAGCACAGGACCGCTGAAAACTTATTTTAAAGTCTAATTTATTGCCCTCAACCAACTTTTATTTCTATGTAAAAAATTATCTATATTTCTATTGACTGCATTCCACTTTTGCGCAAATTTAGCAGATATGCTTGCCATTTTTAACTGTATTTTTTTTTCGAATCACTAATAACATCTTCTGTAGTAAAGTCTTTCAAAATAAAAATTTCGTTCTTCCTATGTATGTTTTTGCCATTCATCAAATAACTCCAATTTTGTAATAGAATACACTTGGTGTGAAAAAATTTTAATCAAAATGAAACGGGCAGACGCGGGCAGCCAAATTTTTTTGCTTAGACGCCTTATTGTTGTGGCTTTAAAATATAAAAAAATCAGCCTGGATATATTTGGATAAAATTAGTTACACGCTTTGAAAATTAAAAAACGAAAAAGAAATTGCATTTTTAACATAGTTTTTTTAAATCTACAGAATATCATTTATGCCAATTATTTTAAATAAGAGTAATTCCATGTCAAAACAACCAGGCCATGCAACCCTATGTCCATGGATTTTTTATGTATTTTTACCATAGTTAGTACATTATAAAATAAGATAAATCCCAAAGTTTCAAGGTCTAACTCCCAACGGTTTGTGAGTAATGGTTGTTTTAATTTTGGCTACTATTATTGTTTTGGTCATTTT
This sequence comes from Hydra vulgaris, assembly GCF_038396675.1. Taxonomy (NCBI): domain Eukaryota; kingdom Metazoa; phylum Cnidaria; class Hydrozoa; order Anthoathecata; family Hydridae; genus Hydra; species Hydra vulgaris. The sequence continues at coordinate 33,479,649 of NC_088927.1, forward strand.
CCGCCATTTTTAAATTTACATTTCTCCTTATAAAATCAAGTCTATAAACATGTGAGTTCTAAAAATAAGTGACTTAGTTAATTTCTAGGTGACGAATTTGAATATATAAATAAAAAACTCAGTTTATAGTTAAAAAGTACATAAATATCAATTATAAATGTTAAAATAATGGACACCTGCCACTGTAAAATTTTTAGGTGTGCGGTAAATTTTTTAAGCTTAAAATTTCAAATAAGATCATTGTATGTTTGAAGAACATTGTGTGAAAAATTCATTTATGCCAAATGCATAGTTTTGTAAATATTATACTTTTGTACTAAAAATGTATATATAATTGCAGGGGCGGACCACGATTTTTCGGTGTTTGAATTAAATAATTTCCAGGTAAGTTCTATACTCCAAACCTTTGAATGTTCATACTTATGTCATTTAAAGATGTTTTGCGAAAAATTGCGCTGCAAAGAGCCTGGGAACAAAAATACCCTAAAAAGTAGAAATCATCCGCCCAAACGTGAGGGGAATTGATTTTTCCAAACAGAAAAATTACTTGCTTTAATAAGACTAAAAATTGTACATATTTTTAAAATTTTGTCAAAAAGTCATTTGGCATTCAAAATGTATAACCATGTAAAGTTTACAACCCCCTCAAAACGAGGGGGTTGTAAAAATCGTTATTTTCCATATCATTATTTTTCAATGAAATTTTATTACCTTAAAGAAATTTCTACCTAATTTAGGATATTAGAGTTAGTATTTCAAAAAATAAATTTCCCCCACGTTTTAGATTTCTAATTTTTAGGGTATTTTTGTTCCCAGGTTCTTTGTAGCGCAAATTTTTGCAAAACACTTTAAATGACATAAGTATGAACATTCAAAGGTTTGGAGTATAGAACTTAACTGGAAGTTACTTAAAATACAACCCGAAATTCTCTGATTTTTTTTTTTTCAATTTTCGCCAAAGTACTTTAGGAAAAAATGATAATTCCTATCTAAATCTAAGTGGTTCTTAAGTTATGAAAGTTTTTTTAATGTATTTTTTTATTTCCTTTTTGTTCCTTGGTTCCTTGTCTTTTCCAATTATCAAAGTTTAATTGCTGAATTCAGATATATTCATCTAATTTAAATGTTGCAATTAATTCTACATAAATAATGTAACTAAAACTTGTGCATTTTTAAATATGCAAGTATAACATTTAATTCATTATCAAAATGATTTCATATGATATTGGTAAAGTTTTGAAGTCAGAATGCCATAAAATCTCATATTCTAGAAATAAAGAGATTTTTTTACTTCATGACCTAGACACTGATACTCGTCAAAACATTTTATGGAGATCTGAGTTGCGTGCTTGTGAAGAACTATTCAGCATTTTTAATCACCATTTTCACTACTTTGGAAAAAGATTTGAAAAGAAAAATGGCAATTGTTGTAATGTTTATAAAGTGCATAAAAAAATTAAAAAAATAAAAGGTAATTTGATTTCAAATATATTTTATGTAATTATATTGAAGAAACCCTTCTTTAATTTTCAAATTGTATTACTTTTCTGATGTATGTGGAGGACAGTATAAAAATTATAAAAATTTTCTAAATCTATGCAATCGATCAGAAGATTTTTTATTGGAAGCTGAATGGACATTTTTTGCAACTAGCCATGGCAAATCTTCTTGTGATGCAATAGGTGGTACAGTAAAACGAACAACAGCAGGAGAACGTCCAAAGAAAAATCAAATGCTAACAATCGATGCAATGTTTGAATTTTGCTCTCAAAAAATGCTCACAATAAAGTTCTTTAAAACTGATAAAGGAACTATGGATAATGTTAGAGCTACATAAAATAAACGATTTGAGAAGGGAAAAAAAATACCAGGAAGTCGAGGACTTCACCATTGAATACCAGTTTCGAAAACATCTATGTTATTTAAAAAAACTAGTAACGATATAAATCCAAAATCTATTAATATAACTAAAAAATCAAGATACCAAAATTTAAGTTTAATAACTTCTGAGCTAATGCAGAAATACAAATATTACGCATGTACATATGACTCGCTTTGGTGGATTGCAGTAGTCGAAGAAAAAGATGAAGAATATAATGATATAAAAGTAAAGTTTATGCATCCACACGGTCCATCTTAACAGTTTTTCTGGCCGAAAAGGGATGATTATTGTTGGATACCAATCACCAATGTAACAACATTAAAAAGTGCACCAAAAATAATATCAGACAAATACGAACTTTCAAAAAAAGATTTTAACAAAATTAATAAGTATGTATTTGTAAATCATTAATTTTTAATGGATATATTATAAAAAATTGTATATCAATTCAAGTATGCATCATTTTTATTTATTTTGGATGCTGCGATAAGCGAAATATGCAATATTTTCTATTTTTGTAATAGTTTTCATTTAATTTTTGAACTATGTGTTTGGCTGAAATGATTTTTTAACACAATGTTCTTCAAACATATAATGATCTAATTTGAAATTTTAAGCATAAAAAATTTACTGCACACCTAAAAATTTTACTGGGGCAGGTGTCCATTATTTTAACATTTATAATTGATATTTATGAACTTTTTAGTTATGAACTGAGTTTTTTATTTATATATTCAAATTCGTCACCTAGAAATTAACTAAGTCACTTATTTTTAGAACTCACATGTTTATAGACTTGATTTTATAATGAGAAATGTAAATTTAAAAATGGCGGAAAATGACCAAAACAATAATAGTAGCCAAAATTAAAACAACCATTACTCACGAACCGTTGGGAGTTAGACCTTGAAATTTTGGGATTTATCTTATTTTATAATGTACTAACTATGGTAAAAATATAAAAAAAATCCAAGGACATATGGTTGCATTTTTAAAAAAAATTGGTTGTTTTGACGTGGAATTACTCATAAGTTTTTGATAAAATACAAAGTACATACCCCCTAATGTAAAATTCATCACAGCAGAGTTAATTATTATTTACAATAAATTAGTTATACGCTATTGTTTCATAGCAAAATTGCAGCTATTTAAAAAAAAAATATATGTTTATCTTAAGTGACACTTGAGCGCTAATGGTTTAACACTTAAAAACGCGTGCACTAATTAATATTTTGAATTTTTCTCTTGGAAGTATCCAGTAATATCATGGAAATATCTACTAATTGATTCCTTGAATTGACTCCAGCTAGATTGTATGAGTCGATTCACAGTTTAACGTGGAGAAATTAACATCACTAGCCTTAATCGCTTTTTCTCATAAATAATGAAAACAATCTTCCGAAAATACAGAGTACACTGGCGGTGCTTGTAACTTAAGTGCTAACTCTTTAATCAGTGGAAACTTCTCTTCATGTTTCTAATTATTTAAAACGTCATTATTTTTTTTTTATATAATCAAGTGATTAAAGAAAACATCAACTATTTGAGCAGCTTTTAAAAAGGAGACTTGATCAGAATTCAGTACATTTTGAACTTCCTTGTGCAGCTGAAGAAGTTTCAATATTAATTTTGTTTCTTTTTATACAATTTAAAATGAAATTTTTTTGCGTGATTATGCAGTAAAGTTGTGCAAAATGACTTCTGACCAGCTTTATTACATCCCCTGCCTATCTGTTTTCTACATGGAATGCAAATTGCTGTGAAACCACTGCTATCATTATTTTTGAAATGCTTTCCAACAAAACTCGCCAATTTGAAGGTTTATCACGGTAATATTTTGTAATAAAAAAAATATATTTTAATTACATTATCAGGCCGGATATTCGGCCGCATAATTTTTAAGTACCCAGGCATTCGATATCCGGTCGGATAATTAAAAAAATATTATCCGGGACACCCTATTTCATAGTACTATTTTTTATACACCTGTTTATACTATTTGATACTAATAGCGCTATTTCTTTATGTAAACTAAGCACCGGTAAATGGTGTTTTCATTAAACGAATAGCAAATAGTAAATGTGTTAAACTTCGATATCGAAATTTAACACAGTTACTTAAATATTCGTCTTTGGCCTAAAATTGTACCCAACTGAATATTAATATTTGTTTAAATTTGGTAAACGAAATATACGCATATTTGACTTAAAAAAATATACCAAAAATATATTGCTTCTTGCGCAATACTTTTTAAAATTTAATAAACGCCAATCAATTTTTTGAAAAAAAAATGAAATACGAATAATAAATTTTTACAATACTTATCAATTTCTTAATTAAAATTACAATTAGTACAAATTTGACACTTTTTTAAAAACTACTTTGAAAGTCTTTTGTAATATTTTGACTTTCATATTTTTGACTTTCATATTCTCAATTTATGCTCCACATATTGATAATTTATGCTCTACATGACGATAATTTATGCTCTACATGTCAATAATTTTTAGCTTTAGGCTAGCTTCTCGACATTTGTTGTGGTAAGAATTGATTTTGTCCAAATGACAACTTGGCAGACTCCAGAAAAAATTATTTCAGATGACGCTACTGATCCAGAACGAAAAAAAACATTTTTCTGACAACAGCTTTGGAAAGTCACATACCATGCTCATTTACCATAGCAAAGGATCTGTGTCTAAATTTGACATATGAGTTGCCAAAAAGTATTTAAGCTCGACCTTAGTGACAGTTGTCTTTCTAGCCATAGAACTTGGATCAGTACCTCACTTACTTGTCATAGTCTGCAAAGCTCGGCCAGAGTAGTTAATTTCATCTGTCTTGATTTGGTGTTGAGTAAAAACGAGAACTTAAATCAACTTCCTCAACTTTGCAGTTGATTTCATTAATGAAACTTTTCGATTTTAAAGATTTCAATAAAATAAATACTGTAGATAAGATCAAATATTTTGGCATTATATTAGATGAAAATCTCTTGTTTCACCAACAAGTAAAGCAATATCTTGCAAACTAAGTCTAATGGAATGCTTTCCAAAATACGGCATTTTGTCAAATACGAACCATTGATAAATATTTGGCATGCTATACTTAATTCCCACCTAAAGTATGGCTGCCAAATATGGGGGCAAAGTTCATCTACTCAAATTAAAAATCTTATAAAACTTCAAAATAAATCTATACAAATAGTTCATTTCCAGCCAAGCAATTTTAATCCAGACTTATTGTATAGTTTATCAAATATTTTGAAGTTAGATGAACTTATCTACTTGTTAAACTGTGTTTTTGTGTGGGATATCATTCATAATACCATGCCTATTTCTTTCAACAACTATTTTAATTTTGCAAGTAATATTTATATTTACAAACTTAGATCAATATCTTGTTATAATCTAGCTCTACCTTCAAAAAAAAACTAGCAAATATGGTATTCAGTCTACTAAATACCAATAAATTCACTCTTGGAACTCTCTGCTACTTTCAATAAAAATAAATCTCCCATATATCACTAGAAATGCTTTCATAGCCAATATCAAAAAATCCTTCATAAAAAGACTCAATAAAATTCTAACACAGCATTATCACTATCTTATATCTTCAAATAATTCTGTCTAGTTTTCTAAAATATAACAGCTTTCAATTTTCCCTTATTTTAAACCTATTCAGTTCTCTCTTCTTCTACTCCTTACCCTTCTGTTCCATATATGTAGATATTTGTATGAACCTGAGTGTGCATTGTGTGTATGTATGTGTGTATGTACAATGTGTTTACTTATTTATATGTGTTTATTTACATATATGCATATGTGTGATTGTGTATATGTATGTATTTTGTGTATGTGTATGTGTGTATGTTTGTATATGTATGAAGTATGTATGTATGTATGTATGTATGTATGTATGTATGTATGTATGTATGTATGTATGTATGTATGTATGTATGTATGTATGTATGTATGTATGTATGTATGTATGTATGTATGTATGTATGTATGCATGTTTTTATGTATGCGTATATGCGTATGTGTGTATATGTGTATGTATGGGTGTGTATGTATATGTGTATGTGTGTATATGTATATATGCATGTATGTGTATGTGTGTATGTATGTATGTATGTATGTATGTATGTATGTATGTATGTATGTATGTATGTATGTATGTATGTATGTATGTATGTATGTATGTATGTATGTATGTATGTATATATGTATGATGTATATATGTATGTACGTGTGTGTGTATGTATATGTGTATGTGTATGCATATGTGTGTATATGTGTATTTGTGTATGGGTATATATGTATATATATATATAGATACATATTTATATATATATATATATATATATATATATATACATATGTATCTATATATATATATATATATATACATATATATATATATATATATATATATATATATATATATATATATATATACATATATATATATATATACAATGTATATGTGTGTGTGTGTGTGTGTGTGCGTGTTTGAGAGTGACTGAATCTATAAATGTAGGTGTAGTTTATATGGTATTATTTATAGCACTTCCCTAAATTACCACTTCTATGTACGTGTGTGTGTATGTATATGTGTATGTGTATGCATATGTGTGTATATGTGTATTTGTGTATGCGTATATATGTATATATATATATACATACATATGTATATGTATATATATATATATATATATATATATATATATACATATATATATATATATATATATATATATATATATATATATATATATATATATATATATATATATATATATATATATATATATATATATATATATACATATATATATATACAATGTATATGTGTGTCTTTGTGTGTGTGCGTGTTTGAGAGTGACTGAATCTATAAATGTAGGTGTAGTTTATATGGTATTATTTATAGCACTTCCCTAAATTACCACTTCTATGTCCTTATTGTTATTGTTTAAGAATTATTATTATTATCTCTATAATTTACATTATTTTTATTATTGTTATTGTTGTAAATTACTACTGCTACTATTATAATTATAATTATTATTGTTAATAATATTGTTATTATTACAATGATTATTACTGTATTATTATTATTAATTTTATTATTATTATTAATTTACTATTTAGTTTATATTAGAGTTGTTAACAGGAAGGTTTCGTACAATTACAGAAATTGTAGTTTTTCGCAAATTGAATTACGAAATAAAACTATTTTGCTACATACGTAAGTAGCGCTTACGGATGTAGCACTTACAAAACGAGCTCTTTCGCTAAACAAATAATTGTAAAAAATAAAATTTTTATATACCAAAATGGTTTTAATAAAGTTTTATTTTCAGTATTGCAACATGCTAAAACTTAATTATATAATAAAATGCCTAAAAATATCTTACATGTTTTCAAATAAAATAATTTTATGTTTAGTAGAGTTGTTAACCGGAAGATTTCGTACAATACCGGAAAAATAAAATTGTTTTTTCTTCGCAAGGATATTGAGAATCAGGAGTTTTTTTTTTTGTATCAAATTTTACGAAACAAAAAAAACCTTCGATGTTCATTTCGCAAATGCAACTTACGAAATGCAGCTTTTCGCAAGTCGAATTACGAAATGAAACTATTTTGCTACATACGAAAGTAGCGCTTACGGAAGTCGCACATGCGAAACAAGCTCTTTTGCTAAACGACGCTTTTAAGTCTATAAAAAAATTTTGTTGGTCAAACGGATATAATTGTAAAAAATAAAATTTTTATATACCAAAATGTTTTTAATAAAGTTTTATTTTCAGTATTGCAACATATAAACATTTAAGGTTTTATTATTTAAACTAATGATATAAAACCAAATTTCTTTCGAAACGAAACTCTTTTGCGCCGCAACTTGCGAAACAGTTCTTATCGGAAAAAAACTTACGAAACGCGGTATAATAAAAATATTTAATTACGTTTATGAATCAAATACGTATAATTAATTCAGAAATTAAAATACTAATTTTTTATATGGTATTGATAAGTTTCAGTTTTAAACTTTTATAAAAAAATCAAGACTTTCATATAATATACTTTTTAGAATGTCATTTAATGAATAAGAATTGAATAATGAAGATAACTTGAACAACGTAAACATACGAATGCAATTGCGAAATCGGGAAACAATTCCTTTGTTGAAATCAAAAAAAGACCTAATTTAAGTGATGAATGCTAAAACTTAATTATATAATAAAATGCCTAAAAATAGCTCTTACTTGTTTTCAAATAGAATAATTTTATGTTTAGTCAGTTTCAATTTTTTTATGGTTCTCTGTTATATGCTCCTTTGCTTTTAGTACCTCAATAACAACAAGTAAATAAAAAAAAAATTTAAACACACCTTTTTCAATGATTTTTTTTTTAATGTTTTTCTTAATAAATAAAAAAAGTCGAGGTGGGAGGGTACTATACAACTACTAAAAGTTTTAAAACTCTAGCTGTTTCGGAGAGAAGAGACATGTTGCGTTGGGAGCGTTGCCCTTTCCCTCAAATCTAACTCAAAGTTTCAGTTTTTTCTATTTAAATTTTAGCTGCGTTAAGCTCCCTTATTTTTTGTTTCAGCCCACTCCCCCTCCTCCTGCATCCTAACTTTCTTAACCTTTCTAGGTCACTGTATATATATATATATATATATATATATACATATATATATATATATATATATATATATATATATATATATATATATATATATATATATATATATATATATATATATATATATATATATATATATATATATATATATCTGATATATATATATATATATATATATCAGATATATATGTATAAACTATTGAAGAATCATTTAATAACATTATTTTATTTAAATAATAAGTAATAACACCTTTTTGTATAACAATTTAATGAATGCTTTTGAGTTTATTCCGCAAGCGCACATTCCGAAACGTTCTTTCCGTAAGGAAGGAGCGTTTCGGAATGTGCGTTTCGGAGTGTTTCGCAAGTATTCTTTCGAAATGATTTATTGAAAAATTCCGAAACGCTTTCGAAATGATTTGTTTCGCAAGTTTCTTTTTGTAAAGGGTTATTACGGAATTATTATTATTGAAATTTTCGTAAGTTTTTGCTTATGGCGATCAACCCTAGTTTATATACTTTTTTAAATTTACGGGTAATATTTGTAGGTCGTCACGTTTTTGCCAGTTACATAACTTTTTGTGACTGATCCTAGGTTTGCATTAATTTTATTTTATAAAGTGAAATAAATGATAGGTTGATTGATTAATACGTTTGCTGCAGTCTTTTGTAAAAAAAAAATTTTTTCCTAGGTAGATAAGTTTACCTTTCTAGCACGGGTCAACCTTTTTTTTTTTTTAAAACAATTTTATTTGAGGTGTCCCAAGATGTCCTTAAGGTCTTATCACACTGCCCTGCGAAAGAGCATTTAAAATGAAGTTCACGCATCCTTCCTAACCGATGTTATAAAACTTGCCCAGAGGTGGCAAAGAATAGTGGATCTCTAGGTTCTGAGGCAAGCGCACTAATTACTGCACCACGAGCTAGGCTACAAAAAATTTTTACATTTTTTTTCCTAAAATCAATTTATCCTATTACAACCGTTAAAAAAAAAATATTAAAAGTATTTTAAAAATAATTTTAAGCATAACTGATTCAAAAACTCCCTGAGCGAATTTGTTATTTTGAAATGCTAAAGTTACTTAAAAATCAGCCATTGGGACAGATTTAAAAGTCTTGTTTCTTAAAAGGCCTTCGCAAACTAAATCAAAACTTATACAAACTTTGACCTTTACAAAAAAAGTTATAAGTAAAAACAAGAAATTAAAATGTTAAGATAGGGCTGATAATATCTTTTTAACAGTGTCGTGGCTAGAGAGTCTAATGCAAAAATTGTTGTTCCTAATTTTGACTTGTGAATTTCGTTTTCCGTTTTTAAAACTAAATTAAAAAACTAAATAATTTCTAATGGCAATATATATAAATACTTTTGAAATGTAAAATTATTTTCAGTCTTTGTTTATTCTACGTTGTTAATAGTTATTAAATCAATTGTATTTTTATTTTATTATATATATACACGTTTGATATATTTTATATGGTTCTGGCGAGAAGATCTTTTGGATCTTCTTTCAGATACCAAATTTTTATATTGTTATATTACGATTAATAAATGTAAACTAAAAAAAAAAGAATTTATTCGCGGTTTATTTGAATTACATATTTTTTTATTTATGTTTTAAATTTGTGTTTTAAAGATACATAGTTGAATTAGTAGGGTTAATTTTTCAATAAATATTTGAGTTTAAGTAAAAAGTTAAAAATAATTATTTTAAAATTTTTATTATTTTTTTAATTCTGATTCACCCTTAACAAGGCTGCAAGCAATCGCTATTAATTTGGGAGTGACTAGAAGAAGAAAAAATAGAGATAAAGAGCAATGAAACGGTTGACAGAAGATGAAAAGTTGAAGGATGTTCGAGTCAGGTGAACATGAAGATGGGAGAGAATTCTGAAGGGTTGAAGTATGGGGAAAAAAAACTAGACGAATAAAAGTTTTTAAAGCATGCAGGGACAAATACAGCAAAAGAATGAGACTTTGCTAAAGACATGCTAAATGAAGCGAGAATGATTTATACAACAGTATTTCATACAGAGGCAAATAGGAGATTTTCAGATGTAGAGAATAGCATCAGAAGTATTAAAACGGCGAGCACAATATAGAGAAGCAACTTTAGCATACAAAGCCATATGTGCCATTGATGCTAATTTATCAATTGATGGTACATATGGTTTCCATGACAGGTCATTAGTAAACGATAACCCATGAAGACGTAAAGAAGAGAACTCAGTGAGAGGGTTGCTATTCATAAATATAAGAATGTCGAAAGTATTGCAATTGTTGTTAACTGTAAGTAACTGGGTTTTGTTAGAGATAAAATTCACAAGTCACTCCAAGCCCCAATCTTCGGAAGGAGTGAGATCAGACTCAAAATCGGCTACCTGTTCTAGCGATCAAAAAGAGAAGACTTTTTTTCAAAGCAGGAGTATAAAGTTGAGTCATCAGCAAATAGAGCTACTTTTAATGTAAGGTTGTCAGGAAGATCATTAATGTAAATAAAAAACAAAAGAGGACCAAGGACAGAACCTTGAGGTATCCCAGAAGTTACTGGAAACGAAGAAAAGAGTAGATTTTCAAGGATCACTTTAGTAAAGCGGTTCAAAAGAAATGATATGATAATCTCAAAAACTTTCCCAGACAAATTATACAAAGCAAGCTAAGGGATCGTCCATAAAGTACGTACGCTTTTATTTCGAACTCCCTCCCCACCTCCTTCTCCTCGCATTTTGCTATACGCTTTTTTGAGTACCCTCCACCTCCCTTAAATTACCTAAGGTTTTTAACCTACATACCCATCATTTTATGATATTTTTTTAAATTTAGTGTCTCCTTTTATAATTGACCTACTTCTCCCTTATCTTATATCCCAGTGGGCACAGTACGTTTTTAAAACATTCTTTGGATGTCTTTATTAGGTTTAAACCTTATAAAAACGTCTAAAAATTGTTTAAAAAACGTTTTAAAAACGTACCGTGCCCACTGGGATATTCTATTTGGAGACCCCCTCTTCCTCTCCAAGCGTACGTACTTTATGGGTGATCCCTAACGGAGAAGGCCAGCATGTCAAACTATATTAAAAGTTTTAGACATATCAAGAGCATTAGCCCAACCTTGTTGCCTCCATCTAATGGACAATAAAATCTTTCAATCAAAGTAGTTAGCAAGTCAGCCTTAAAACTATTTTGGGGTAGTACTGCCCCCCCCCCATATAATTTTTGTTCCTACGGCCCTGTTTAATAATTTTCTATTAAATGTTGCATAATGCATAAAACATACATAATGTTACATAATTGAAGAAAGAATTTCGTTTATAGGGGAACGTGGGGTAAGATGACGAATGGGGCAAGATGACGACCTACAGTTATCTCTTAAGCAAAACTAAATATAACAGTTGACTTTAGCTGAAAGGGAAGTAGATTAATTTTACTAAATTTATCAATGTTTTTAAATATTATTTTTGTGACGAAAGTTAAGTATTAAAAAAGTTTTTCCGACATTAAGAAAAAAACTTTTTATCCTCGTTTTACTTGATTTATTACGTCGCTACATCACCAGCTAAAGGTAAGCGAGAAATTTTTATTTAGTTTGATTAAACTGGAAGCTATACAAGAAATATTAGGCTATGATAATTTGATTATGTACTGATTCTGATTCATTTTAAAGATTGTATTAGCCTGGGGCAAGATGACCAGGGCAAGATGGCTTGTCCGTAATCTATATTAAACGGAAGTTTCCTTCTACTGTTTGCTATTCTTGTATTGTTCAGTCATTATTTTATTACGAAATACAATATTTGTTTGACAATAGTTTTATTTTGTTGCGTTGGAGTTTGCTACAAACTGATTACTAGGTTGTTACTGTTTTTTTTTTTTATATAAATATCAATTTTCGATATAAATGTATAATTTATTAGTTTTAAAAGTTACACCTTTATTTGTATTACTTTTTTAATAAAAAAGAATTTGTGATAATGGTTTTTGAGGCGTTTATACCTTTATAGAGTTTTCTTTGCTTAAAGTTTTAAACTTTGTTAACTCAAATCGTCATCTTGCCCCGTATGCGGGGCAAAATGACGATTTGAGTTAACAAAGTTTAATGAGTTTTTCCTTAGTTATTTTCTACTTTTAGAGTGGTTTTTTGATACATCAGCGACGCGGAATGATTTTTCATCACTTTTAAATCAAGTTTTAATTTTTGGGACAGATATTGACTAAGATACAAGCGTTTTTCGAAATGTTCGTCATCCTGCCCCATGTTCCCCAATAACTATTTAAAAATCGGTCAACAACCCTGGACGTTTTGTATCACGCTTAAATATAAATTTGCCTAACCTCAACAATTTCTAAAAAAGTATTCTAAAAAAGTACTCAACAGCAGGTTCTAATAAAACCAAAAGTAGCACAAATCTAAATTTTGAAACATTCAATTCACTTTTATTTTTAAAATATGTTTTTAAAAAAGAAACTATTTTAAAGAATTATTCAAAATCAATTATTTAAACGCTATTTTGTTAAATTATTATTGTTAATTTTTGTTAACATTGTATTTGATATGTAGTTATATATAAATATTCGAGTATTCGAATATTTTCATATTTATATTCGATATTCGATTATCTGAATCGCTTAAGTTGGTATAATCTAGTTATTACGCTTAACGCTACTTAAATGTGCGTTTTCACGTAAAAATGCGTTATTACGTGAATTCCTTCGAGTGATATAATTTCCAAATGGAAATAATTGTGTTCCAATCATTAATAACGTCCAGAGAGAATTATAAAAATGCTAACTGTCTAAAGGGAGCTATAATGCGAATCATTAAAAAATGTCCAAAGAGAAATTGAAGAAACTATTATAAAAACGAAAAATCGAAAGCCTGATTCTTGAACTTTAAATCAAATTCTAACTTTTTTAACAAATAATGGAATGAAATAGCAAATAATATACTTATATTGACCGAAGTTTTATGGTGACCGATTAATCGGTCAACTTCGTAACCAAAGTTTTAATACTCGGTATTCAGTAAACTTTGATTGGATAAGTTAAACGAACTTTGCTGGTGCTTATTATACTTATATTGACCGAAGTTTTATGGTGACCGATTAATCGGTCAACTTCGTAACCAAAGTTTTAATACTCGGTATTCAGTAAACTTTGATTGGATAAGTTAAACGAACTTTGCTGGTGCTTATTATAAGCCCTTTTTTATGACCAGAGAAATGAGCAAAAAAAATAATTAATTTATATACAAAAAAAAAAAAAAAAAAAAGAATAGAATTAAAATTAAAAATCTGTTCTTTGAATAATTTGATTGTTCAAACAAAAATATTTGAGAAGCGAAACTAGAAATTTCATGATAATAAACCATGTTACTATAAAACCATGGCTTAAATTGTAAAAGTAAAAATCAGTTTTTCTAATCGTATTCAGTTTGCACCTCAAACGTCTAAGTTACTATTTTCAGGCGCCACGGGTTTGGTGTTAAATATAATGTTAATATAGTATATAAAAAATAGTAATAGTAATATACTATAAGCTTATAGATAGGCGCCCTTGTGATAATAAAAATAAAAAGTTCTTTTTCTGAAACTTTTAAATTCATTTAACTTCATGTTTAAAACTAACTACAAAATCTAAAGCAAAAAAAGATTTTTATAAATAATTATTAAATAGTTTGCATTAGTTAATATTTTATTGGGCATAAATTCGATAAAAGCCCTAGAAGCTTTATTGGCTTTCACCCTTCTTCGTTCTTCCTTCTTGACAAATCTGTTTACTTTTTTTGTTAATTATTTTTTTACACTATTGTTATCTCGCTTGTTCCTTTGTAAGTAAGCAGATTTTCAGAAATTCAAAGGATAAATGAATCAAAAAGATTTGCTTTATAAACCTCGCACTTCTCTTGAAATTTGATTTTTTTTTTTAGCTAATAGATTCTAAAAAACCGACTCCTTAGAAATTTTGGTGGTGCATTATTGAATTTTTTGATCGAAAAAAAAGCCAGGTGGTTTTCTTTTTAAGTAAACATTTTTTAAAAAGCTTCTGCGTTTTCTCTCTTTCTGTCTCATTGGAATTTGTGTAGTTGCGCAACGACGCTTTTAGCGCATTTTTAAATAAGAATATTACCGACTGGAGCAGCAAAGCAAACAGAAAAAAATTACACAGTACAAACATCGCACTTGAATCATGGAAAAATCTCTTCAACATCAAAACGTAGATAGTTTAAGAGCGCAACTTAATGCGACACGAATCCCGCTATCAAAAGCTGCAAACGAGTGAGTACCTTAAATTGTAGTTTTTATTTGGTTTAAAACAAGACAAAATGTTTGCAAGATAATTTCTTCAGCGAACTTTTTAACAATGCTGAAGTTCGTTTGCGAAAAAAAAAGATTCACTTCTAAACAAATAAAAACAAAAAATGATCTAGATATTTTTTATTTTCACTAAGATTATCTAAACATAGTAAACAAATAAAAAAATATAAAAATATAGCTAAAATAAAAAAAAAATAAAAAAAACTAGATAAAGATTCGATAATTTGTATGGCTGTACTGTTTTTGTAATAGTTTCAACACAAAATCTATTAAACGGTTTTTCATTCAATTGAAAAGCGATGAATTGCCAATTCATAAAAATAAAACGTCTAATATTTAAACGTTTCAAATTACGAAAAAAAAGTTTTAACTAGATAATCAAAATCCATTCACTAAATTAAAGTTTCATTTAAAAATGCTTAGGTCTGTATATACATGTATCTTTAGGTCTGTATATTTATGTATGTTTAGGTCTGTATATTTATGGCGCCTAAATAGTTATGTCAAATTAAAAAGCTTATTTTTTGGAGTTATTAAATGTAAAATTCACGTTAATTAGTTTAAACGTTAAAAAAAATGCAATTTTCATATTATTTCTAAAAGTATCAAAAAAAAATAAAAAAGAATAATTAAAAAAATTAAGCTAAAAGTGAATTTTGATGATTATAATCACAATCGTTGCCCAAAAAGAAATTTGGGCAAAAAATGTTTTGTTTTTTTGAAATACAAAACACGAATCTGAACCAAATTAGCCAAGCTGAGCCGAAGTAAAACTATAAATATTTGGGTTTTTCTCATTTTTATATATAGGAGACCGGGAATAGTTGGTAGCTGGGGAAAGTTAGCAAAGTGCGTTAATCATTATCACATTACAATTATTTTGAGTAAAAATTATTTCTATTGGTGCAAATTATTAATTTAACTTGCTGAATCATTTTTTGCAATTTGTTTTTTGTTGACATAAGCAGGTTTTGAAAAACTGATGATATCCATATGGATACTTTGAACAACTAAGAAAAAGAATCTTTATGAATTTTTATGAATTTTTATGAATTTTTTGTGATGAAATTAAAGAAAGTTATTAAAAGAATAAAAATTTATATGTTAAATACTCACCAAAATGTGTGTGTGTATATATATATATATATATATATATATATATATATATATATATATATATATATATATATATATATTTATATATTTATATATTTATATATATATATATAAATATATATATATATATGTATGTGTATATATATATATATATATATATATATATATATATATATATATATATATAAGTATATATATATATATATATATATTTATATATTTATATATTTATATATATATATATATATATATATATATATATATATATATATATATATGTATGTGTATTTATATATATATATATATATATATATATATATATAAGTATATATATATATATATATATATATATATATATATATATATATATATATATATATATATATATATATATATATATATATATATATATATATATATATATATATATATATATATATATATATGTATATATGTATATTCAAAAGTTTACCGGTTTTGGTCAGAGTAGCCATATGGCTACCGACTAGTTTATGAGGGCAGAATAGTGATTTTATGAAATAATTTTCAAAAACTACTTTTAACATAAATTTTTATAAACTTTAAAAATACAAAATTGGATATTAATCAACTGGCAGCATTAATAAAACTTTATTTATTCACAATCAGCAATATAAAACTAAAACAAATCAAAAACTCTTAGTAATTCATCAACTCTGTTTTTAAAAAAGCCGACTTAAGATCCTAATTTGAAGAGTTTATTTTTTTGTAATGAGCTGATACTTTGAGGAACAAATAATGGTATTATGAATAATACATTACCAACAGAATAAAATACTCTGGCAATTGATAGTAGCCATTAAGCTGTAACTGTAAACAATAAAGGGCTAACTTTAAACGTTTTCACCAGAAAGTCCTAAATATCATATGGAATTAATGTTATCAATCACAGTAGTTTAGAAAAGATCTGCGCATGGCGTTGTTTTTTAAAAGTTGCGTTTTCGGGCAAAAAAGTAACTTTTAGAGCATCACTTCTTTTTACATCATAACGGAAATAGCAGGTTTGATGAGGAGAAAAAAAAATTAAAAAAATACCATTCACAAATGATACTATATACTATATATATATATATATATATATATATATATATATATATATATATATATATATATATATATATATATATATATATATATATATATATATATTCTTTTTTTTCTTTTTCTTTTTCAATATTGCCCTTTTTCTGTGTTTGTTGTGTTTATTTTTCCGGATCGTTTTAACAATATATCATTGGTTTCAACAAGACGCCCGCCATCTTGATAATATGTGCGCGTCAAATCTATATAGCAAATTTGAAGAAAAAAAAGTTTTATCTAAATATTAAATTTTTTTTTATCTATTGGTTTATTATGAATACTATACATGATCGGTTTATCACTTTAGAGTGTTTTCAATAACCGTTCTGTTAAAAAAAATATAAAGCGATAAAAGTTTAGGGGCTGCCCATTAATTACGTCAACAATTTTTCGGCAATTTTTACCTCCCCCTTCCCCCTAGTCAACAACTTGTCAAACTTTCAGAGACCCCCCTCCCCCACAGACACCTTTCTTATGTAAAATTAAAAAAATAAGTAAAAAAAATTAAACATTTTTAAATAGTGTTAATAGTAGTAGTTTACAACTTATAGAAAAAGTGTTTAAAAGTAAAATGTTTAGAAAAAAAAACTTAGCTCAACTTTTAACTTATAAACATTTTTTAAATATATGTAGCCATTTAAAATTACAAAGGCTTGCTCTGAACAAAAAGTAAAATTGATTACTACATGCAACACTATTGGTTTAAACTTCTTTAAGTGCATGATAGAAGGTTAAAAAAATTAAATTCACTCAACTTATTGAAGAACTGCAAGTCGATATTATGTTAATAAAAAAATCGTTCCAGTTATGGAATTTAAAAGAACAAAGAGAAAAATTAAAACTTTGATGGAGGAGAGTATTCCTCGATGTTTTCCGAAATTCTAACAATGATAAAGAAATCGTAACTATTGAAATTTTTGATAAGATCTTCAAGACCTTCTTTTACAAAACAAGTTTATATTTTTAAGTTGTTATACTACGATTAATAATTGCAAGCTTAAAATATATTTATATATATGATTAATCTAAAAGTTAATAAATACATTGTTTTTGCATGGATAATGTTAGCATTTAGGTAATTAGGGATAACGGTAGTAACCAACTTGCCCGTCAACAGACCTACTCCTAGATCATGTTAGACATTTATCATAATATTTTTATCATAATTTATGTACAGTGCAGAGTTACAAAACGAGAATGTGCCAATCCTTCTTACTTTAACTTTAGACCTAATCCAATTCCACATTGAAGGTAAACTAATTCTGAAAAAGTCTAACATAACAAAATAATGCATTTGATAATTTGTAGAAACAAGGGATTAGTAATCTTTTAAGACGGAAGACCCAAAGTTTGTAATTTATAAAAATTTTCCAGTTTTTAAAGAGCTACTAACAACTTGATTTCACTATTATAAAAGTGTTTGTGCACGGAGCTGGAGAGTCGCATTATAACATTGAAATTTTAGCATCAAACGTTTATACCAGGGTATGCAACCTGCTTGCGAGCAGCAGGTTGCCGATTCTGGTATAAACATTTAAATAATATAATGTAGATTATGTACTTACATAAATCTTTATTTGTTTTTACATTAGGGCAACAAATACAAACTTTGAAAAAATATAGTTAGGGGAACATGGGGTAAGATCCGCAAATTCATTTATAACGTCGTCATAATTAATATCTTTAACAATGTTATATTCAATAGATATTATTGAAAGATATTTTCGTCAGTTTAAAGTTCCATTTCACGGCCGCCTAATCTACGGGCCCTGTACAAGTGCACCTGTTGCACCTGCCTAGTTACAGCACTGGGTAAGATGACGAATGGGGCAAGATGACGACCTACAGTTATCTCTTAAGCAAAACTAAATATAACAGTTGACTTTAGCTGAAAGGGAAGTAGATTAATTTTACTAGATTTATCAATGGTTTTTTTTTAAATATTATTTTTGTGACGAAAGTTAAGTATTAAAAAAGTTTTTCCGACATTGAGAAAAAAACTTTTTATCCTCGTTTTACTTGATTTCTTACATCGCTACATCACCAGCTAAAGGTAAGCGAGAAATTTTTATTTAATTTGATTAAACTGGAAGCCATACAAGAAATATTAGGCTATGATAATTTGATTATGTACTGATTCTGATTCATTTTAAAGATTGTATTAGCCTGGGGCAAGATGACCAGGGCAAGATGGCTTGTCCGTAATCTATATTAAACGGAAGTTTCCTTCTACTGTTTGCTATTCTTGTATTGTTCAGTCATTATTTTATTACGAAATACAATATTTGTTTGACAATAGTTTTATTTTGTTGCGTTGGAGTTTGCTACATACTGATTACTAGGTTGTTACTGTGTTTTTTTTTTTATATAAATATCAATTTTCGATATAAATGTATAATTTATTAGTTTTAAAAGTTACACCTTTATTTGTATTACTTTTTTAATAAAAAAGAATTTGTGATGGTGGTTTTTGAGGCGTTTATAGCTTCATAGAGTTTTCTTTGCTTAAAGTTTTAAACTTTGTTAACTCAAATCGTCATCTTGCCCCGTATGCGGGGCAAGATGACGATTTCAGTTAACATCGTTTAAAGAGTTTTTCGTTAGCTATTTTCTACTTTTAGAGTGGTTTTTTGATACATCAGTGACGCGGAATGATTTTTTATGTGTGCTCATTTAGTTCTGTATGTGTCAAGTATTTTTGAAGCACAGCACGGTTTGAAAAAAGTAGAATATAGAAAATGTCATTAAAATATTAAAGGTTGGGTAAGTATGTAACACAAGACTACAAACGCAGCCTAATTTTCTTTTTTTTAAGTTTAGTTCAGTTAATTTTAGTGGTCAGTAATTTAAAATATTTACAACAAACCTTAATAAATTTATAGACTTTTGAAAAATCATAAATGTTCGCTATATTTAAATTACCAACAAAGATGTGCTGCATCAGGCACCTCTATACTAACAGTGTTAAGATACTTGTGCACATCTGCTACACAAGTACCGTACTTTAAGAACATAATAGAATAGTGGAAACATATGTGGAGAGAATTAATTTCCAGTTATCGTTTAAAAATTCTTTTTTAATTAATTCAAATGTTCATCGAAAATGTTGACGAAAGTCGCGTCAATTACTGTTTGCGGCAGGGTATTCCACTGCAACACAACACGGTTTGTGAAGAATTTCTCTCTTGGCATGCAATTGAGTACTCTTTGCTGTGCAAGTCTTTGATTATGACCAAGCATAATATACTTTGACGACGAAGGACGATTGAATAATACGTGAAAGTTTACTTCATCAAATCTACGCCTAACGTGACTCTTCGCTGCTCGGCGGTGCGATGCTTAATCTAAGGAATGGTTTTTTTAGCACGGTTTTAAATTTTTTCTAGCGCTTCTATGTCTGCCTTTTGGTAAGGTGACTACGCTTGGATATTGTACTCTAGGTGACGGCGAACTACGTGGTGTACACTTCTTTCCGCAGTGAAAAACTACGGCTGCGAATAGTTTTTTTCAGCCTCTCAAAGGATCGATTAGCATTCACCGCAGCTGCTAAAACTTGAGCATTGCGTTTAAGATCATTTGAGATCTCCAAGATCTCTCTCTAAATGAGTAACTTCGATTGCAAAAGGCAGGCCGTCTGATCCTGGTATGTAATAGTCTCATTTTGATACCTTTTTTATCGGCCAGTATGCATGACTAGTAACAAGTAAGTATGCATGATAAGTAACGAAGTAACTAAAGTAACGTCGTTGACGTCAAGTTTTCTTGACCCCCCGCCGCCCCCTTGCCAAAAAATTTCAGACCTTTTTCCCTAACCCTCCTATTATGTTGACGTAATTAATGGACAGCCCTTTATTTAAAAAAATGCTTTTGGGTTTAGTGGGTGAAATTTGCAAAAACAAAAATCAAAAAAAATTATGAAACTAAATTTCTAATTATTATAATTTATTTTCTTATTTTTATTATAATTTATTTTCCCGAGTCGTTTTAACAATTTAAAATATCGTCGGTTTCAATAGTATGCCAGAGGCAACTAGACCCGGTCTCCCTATTATCATTTATACGATTTGCTAAGTTTACATTGTTTTATATTTCAAATTTTTTTGCTGAAATTTTGTCAAGACTTCCGTTTATATATTTGTCGTTTAGTATAGTGCAGTTTTGTTTGCAAAATGAAGGTAGCGACCCGCTAGTAACGCCTGGTGCACGAAAACCAAATCCTTGGGCAGAAAAATCTAAATGTATGCTGATATAATAACTGCTTTGTAGATATTTTTAATGTTAATTACATATAATCTTGGTGTTTTGTTCTCAAATTGTTTTTTATTATTACATATGTATGCATTGTTGTGGAGCAAATATATATAGAAATAAATAGGAGATCATAAACTAAAAATTATGTTTAGATAAACGCCACAAAGATTTTATCGATTATTCTGTTTCTAAAAACAGTTATGTAGAATTTGCACACAAAAAAAAAAGTAGAACCTGTTATTTAATTAAAATTAAGTTTCACGCGCGATAAAGTGAAAAAATTTTTTTAATAAATAACACAGGATTACAAAAAAAAATTATGCCACACAAACTTTATTATTATTATTGTTATTAATATTTTTATCATTATTACTATGATATTATACAGGCCCGTGCCGTGGGGGGTGGGGATCGTTGGGTGCGATCAACCTCCCTTTTTATGCAAAGTGCCTTTTTTAATTTGGCGCCAAAAATTATTTCTTGACTCTTTTCGATGTCAAAATATTTAATCTAAGTTTTTATGATAATTATTTGATTTTTATGAATCATTCTCATGAAACAATTTCTACTTTATTTCACAAACGTAAGGCGCCATTACAAGTCATTGCATTGTGAAATCTTTTGTAAATGAAAAATAGTCTCTCCAGAGTTTATAATGTAATTACAATTCTCTACTAATACTAATTCACTTTTAAAAGCAAACGATAGAGGTAACATGCCTAACCAAATTAGGAAACGAGCAGCTGATAGAAAAGAGCGTCAAAAAAATGCAAATCGCTAGCTGGATATTTTAAGTAAAAAAGTTATTTTGATCTTCTTTTTCTAATAATTAGTTTGATATTAACTAGATATAGATATTAACTAGATATAGATATTATCTATAAGTTAAATTTTTTTATGAATGTATTTTTATTATTACTTATTTTTTATTGTAATGTTTACGCGAGTTTTTTTAATTTTACTATAGTTTAAGATCTGCTTTTAGTTTAAGATCTGATATTATTAATTATTTACGTTTCAAGCGTTTTTTATTATCGACAGTTCTCAAAATGTAACCGATAAAACATTACCCGAAGTAGAAGAAAAAGAGGAAGTCATTAAAGATGATAATAATGTTAACAAAAGCTTGTCATGCGAAGCAGACGAACCAATTTAAAAGAATGTGATTTTAAAGAGGAAGAAAAACGATATGATATTGACGAACTCTTGCGCGGAAATCAAGAATTATTTCCACATGAAATATACAAAATGTTTACGAATAACTTAAAACAGAAGATACATTTTCAATTTCCCAAAATATTAAAACATGGTTGCAAACGCACTTGTAAAGAAGAATATTTACAAAATGGATTTGTCTACAGCAAAAGTGAAGACGCAGTCTACTGCATATACTGCACTTTATTTCTAAAGCAGGATAAAAAAAAATCTTTGAAAGGTTTTGTTAACCGTGGATATAAGGAATGGCACAATATTTTAGAGAAACAAAAACTACATATAGGCAATAGAGACCATAAAGAAGCTATCGAACAAACTAATGGCATTTGCTGTCGTTTTGATGATCCAAGTCAAACCATTCCATTACAAAGCGATAGCACTTTAAAAAACCAACAACAAATGTACCGTACATTGTTGAAACATTAGGTAGAATGGTGCATTTGATGGGAAAACAAGGACTTGCTTTTCGTGGATCTTATGAAAAGTGTATGGAAAACTTAGACCAAAAAGGTAATCCTGGAAACTTTCTTGCAATTGTGCAAGAAATAGCTCGCTATAACGCTGAACTTAATGCACTTATACAAATACCATTGCGCAAAAATGTCAGCTACCTTGGTCCCAAGAGTCAAAATGAATTAATTGATGTAATTGGAAAGAAATGTATACAAGAGCAGCTAATTAATGAAAGCTGCAAATTAACATTCATTTTCAGCAGACGAGGTAACAACTGCAAACCAACAAATTCTATCAGTATGTATGAGATACGTAAATGGAGAAAAAGAAATTAGAGAAGTATTTCTTGACTTTTTGAATCTCGACCGGATAGCAGGCAAACATATTGGGGGAAGCTTGATGAAATTTTATAGGGAAAGTGGAATTGATCTTAGTTCTTGTAGAGGCCAGTGTTACGATGGCGCACCAAACATGCAATCCGTAAAAAAAGGTGTTAACAGCTATATTTTAAAAGGATCACCAAAAACAATTGTAACACATTGTAGCTCACATAATTTGAATTTATCAATTGCTGCAACATCAAAAATACCAATCATTGATAACATTTTGGAGGTATACAGAAATATATCCATTTATTTCAATACCCCTCCGAAAAGAGAGCACTTGCTGAAGCATGTTGCAGAGATCCGTTGTAAATCAACTGAAAGATAAAGGATTTTGATAGGGATGTGCAAAACAAGATGGTCATAAAGAGATGCCTAAAGATATTTAGCTATACCATTTATGGCAGAGGCATTAGAGATTATTTTAGGAATACACTCTAATAAAGAACAGTTCAATATAGAGTTTAGTATGGATTGGAAGGTACAAGGAAAAAGATAGGCCAATAGGCTGATATTGTGTATGCATACAGTAACATTTAAGAACCAATCGACGATTTGAACCATCTACGGAAAAATGTTGAAAAAGAAACTTACGCAATTTATCAATAACCTACTCGTATGGCAAGTAAATTATTTGTAGAACCAACGATTCCCTGAATCACTATGAGACAGGCCTACAAAAATAACGTACATGCAGAGAGTCCCCATGAATATTATATACGGGCCTTGATTATACTTTTTCTCGACACCATCAATTCAAAAATCAAAATACGATTCCAAACGACAAATTGCATTGCTGCTAAGGTTTTATGATTGGTTCCCTCAATAACTTGCAGTGAGGAGATAACTGCTTTCCAGGAGTTAGTGGAAATGTATAAAAGTGATCTTTCAAACTCAGAAGCTGTAGGTCAAGAATTCATGTTTTGGAAAAGAAAATGGTCTGTTATTAAACCTGAAGATAGGCCTAATACTCTAGCTAAAGCCATTAAAATCTGCAATGAAAATCAATATCCTAATCTCTTTGAGCTTCTAAAGATCGGATGTACACTACCCGTAAGGTCCACAAAATGTGAACGTAGCTTTTAAGCAATGCGAAGATTAAGAACATGGTTGAGAGCCAGTATGACTGCAGATTGACTTGGTTCATTAGCCATCATGAATTAGCCATCACTAATGAAATTATTGATTATAAACAAGTCTCAAAATTGTTTTTTACTTTACATCCTAAAAATTGTATGAAAAATGTTTAGTTTTTGAATAAAAATTTAAAACATTTATCAAAGTATTATTAATCTTTGCATCGATACTCATTTTCTAACAAGAAACTTGCTTATACCCCTATGCAGTATAAAAAAAGAAAAAAATATTCGGAGAACAATAAACTCGTTTATGTAAACATTGTTTGCACAAATATAGCTTATGTTTCACGAAATTTTGTTTTCACAAATATACGAATTATTACACGAAACGTTGTTTACACAAATATAGCTACATGTTTCACGAAAATTTTATTAAGTAAATTAAGTAAGATATTTGTTTGGTGTTTTAAAACTGCCTTTTTTTTTCAAAAACGAGCCCCCCTAAAAAATTTTACGGTACGGCCCTGTTATATATATAAATTATTTTTTTAAGATTTTTACTAAATATTAGTATTTCAATACTATAAGGTAGATTAGGGTAATATGAGCACCTTAAGCGAAAATTGGAATATTTTCAAAAATAATTTTGCTGGATACAAAATTTTTGCGAATAAATAATTTTTAGGGATCCCTACTCATGGTCCATTTAGACATTTGGGCACCCGAAATTTTTTTCTCAAAAATACAGAAGTTGTATAAAAGTAGCAAAATTGCTCATATTACCAAGACCACTTGGTAATATGAGCACTTTAAATTAGCTCAAAAAAATAACATTAATTAAGTAAAAAAATACCAATCTGACAATTAGAACTAATTTTTGGAATATAATGATTCGTTATTAACAAAACTTATCATTATTTTAAGCTACTTTTTATTGAAACAATGCTACTATGTTTTCCACAAAAAAAAATTTAAAAAAATTAGTTCATTATTTTTTCATATTTATTAACTCAAACCTTTGAACAATAAAAATTCAATTTTTTTGAATTTAAATTACAGAAAAATATTTAATACTATTAAAATATTAAAATTTTTTACTATGTTTTGTTTTTATTCAAAAAGCAATTAAAATCACTGCTATTTTAGGACTTTAAACAAGGTAGTTTCCAAGAAAAACACTCGGTAATTTGAGCATGCTCGTATTACACAAAAATAGCATCTTTAAATAAAATCAAAACTTAATGTTTTTATGCATTCTTTTTCAAATAAAAATGGATTGGATTTTGAGCTAATATATTTTTCTTGATGAAAAAATAAATTTTATTATTTTAGCCCCAAAATTTCAAAACGTCAACGACATCGGTAGGGAGGGGGGAAGGAGGGTTGGGGGGTGGGGGTGAAAGAAGGCAAGTGTCCCCCCCTCCTCTTTTTTTTCTAAAGGACCTTTTTTTTCTTTTTTTTAAAGAAAATTCTAAATATAGAGGACTTAGAATATAGAGGAGTTAGAAAAACAACTATGAAAGTTTATGTATGTAAAAGAAACTTCAAAAATTTTCGGCATAATTTGTTTAACTGAAACTTAGTGACTGATGATGATGATGCCATTTTTAACTTAAAATAGTTTTGTATATAATTATATACTATAGTAATATATAGTAAACCATAATCTCCGTCTTACATGTTTTAACATGATCCTGTTACAGGTCTCATGATCCTGTACATACATGATCCTGTTAACATGATCCTGTTAACATACATGATCCTGTTAATATGATCTCGCCAAAGACAAAAAAACGAGGCAGTGGTGTACTTTTTTATATAAAAGAAAGCACAGCTAATAATTAGGTCTGACATGAGTATCTCTGACGACAAAAAGATTTTAACAATAGAAATTATCATCAAAAACTCTAAAAAAATACTTTCAAGTTACTGTTATTGGCCACAATCTCGAAAAACCAAAAGCTTCAATGCATTTTTATGTATGTTTATGTATTTTATGTATTATGGAAATTAACTTTATAGCCTATAGAGTTTCTTGTTTTGACTTAAAGACATATTTCCAAGCGACACAAACACGGTATTTTCATAAATTTACTGGACGCATGTAGTGCAAATGTGGTTAAGTCTCATTATTGAATAAAACCAAATTTTTTTACTTATAATGGGCTCAACTAGCAGAAAACTGAAATCAAAAGCTAGAAAAAGAAATTTTATTGCAACAGATTCACTCAAAATCAATTAATTCTGGTTTGTCCAAAGCTACAACAAAAGAAACAACCGAAATAAGTATAATTGCATCAGCTAAAAAAATAAAATATGACGAATTCAATTATGAATTAGATGCAAATTGCAGTCAAGGTATGGATAATACAAATTGCAGGTATGGATAATACAAATTGCAAGGTATGGATAATACAAATTGCAGTCAAGGAATGCTATGTTTTTTTTAACACTCAAATCTTTAAAGACATTGTCAATAAAGTTGGCTTATGTTCAATATGTTTTGGAAAGTTAGGTTTTAATCATAATATTGAAAAAAAAAAGATTATCTTTTTATACTTGCTGTATCTATGAATGGAAACACGAGTTTTAATAAAAACAAATGTGGTAAGGGATATGATATTAACTATCGCTCTGTTTTAGCATTTCGTGAAACTGGAAAAGGTCCTTTAGCTATCAAACGTTTTAGTTATTGTATGAACATGCCTCAACCAATGTCTTTAAAATGTTACAATGTTTTAAATGAAAAACTCCACAGATCTTATGTTTCAGAGTCTGAAAAATTAATGAGAAAGGTAGAAGAATGTTCAGTATATGATAGTTCGCTATAAAAAATGTTACTGCAAGTTTTGATGGATCATGGCAGCGTCATGGATTCAGCTCCATGAATGGAGTCGTTACTGCTATTTTAAACAGTAAGTGTGTAGATGTTGAGACATCAACAAAAAGTTGTAAACGGTGCCAATATTGGAAATGCAAAAAAGGTACTTCTGAATATGACTGTTGGAAAGCAGAACACAACTGCTCTATTAATCATAAAGGAAGTTCTTGTTCTATGGAAATTGCTGGTATACTAAAATCTTTCAAAGATCCATTACTACAAGAAAACTTAGATATTTATTTTATCGGGGTGATGGCGACAGTAAATCATTTCTTGATGTTGTTAAAAATAGCCCTTATCCTGGATTAACAATAAAGAAACAAGAAAGTGTTGGCCATGTCCAGAAAAGAATGGGATCACGTTTACATGCGATAAAAGTCTCTCTCAAAGAAAAATAATTTCTGATGGGAAAACAATATCAGGAAAAAATCGTCTTACTAATCAAGTCATAAACACACTTCAGAACTATTATGGTTGTGCTATTAGAGCTAAGAAAGGAAACTTATATAGCATGAAAAAGGCAATAGCTGCAATTATTTATCACTATTCAGAAATGCTTCACCTGAAGAACGTCATAAGTGTTGTCCATTGAATTCATTGTGTAAATACAAGACTGACATTGAAATAATCAATATAAAAGTAAAGTCAATATTCCTGCTGCTATTGTAGATGAAATCAAAAATATTTTTAGTAATAAAGATTTAGGCAATGATACTTTACTTGAAGCTTGTCTTGCTGGTGAAACACAAAACGTTAATGAAGCTTTGCATAGTTTAATATGGAAATGGTGCCCCAAAGAGGTTTTTGTAGGAAAGTTATTAATTGATATAGCTGTAGCATCTGCAGTGCTATGCTTCAATGAAAGTGATTATGGTTTGTTAAGTGTTTATCATAGCTTTGGTTTGCAACCTGGTCAATTTTGCATATACGGCTTACATAAATATGATATAGGATGCATAAAAAGTTCTAAAAAAAATCAAGTGATATTGTTAAAAAACAAAGAAAAAAGCTCAGTGCAATAAAAAAGAGTTTTGATGATAAAAATATTGCTACAGAAGGTAAAATGTATGCTTCTAGAACTTTTTAGACTTTATAGTAATTGTTTAGATTAGTTTTTATTCTTTTAATGAATTTTTCTCAGATTTGTATTTTTTTAAATTTGATCCTAAATAACTTAAAATCTGTTTTGTCAAATTTATTGAAATTTTCAGGATTCATTCTTTATATAGAATTCCATGTTGTGAACTAAAAAAATATTATTTAATTTTTTTTACTTATCTTTAAATGCATTTTTGTACTTCTTTTTGAGGAAAATTACCCGAATTATTGTAATTGAGCAAATTAAAGTTGTACTTTGGATTTATTAACATTTTATTAGTTCAGAACATGCATTGCACCATTCTTAGTTTGCAAAGTTTGATGTAAATATCTTTTTGCAATAAAGAGATATATTGGAACAAAAAATTTGCATAGTTATTATATTTGCGCAATTATTTTTAAGAATAATTATTTCTTGTAATTTGTTATCTCTTTTTGATTTATTTTTGTCAAAATAAATCAAAAAGAGATAACTAAGAACCAATATTTTATGATATAATTTTTTGAGGTATGTACCACCTTAATTAACAAATAAATAAGAGTAACAACTACGTCAGCTACTTTTTAAGGTGGTCCTATTCTGCATTTCAAATGGTTTGACTTCTCAATCGGAAACCACTAACTTTACACAATCAAAAATCAACATCTTCAAAACATCTTGACATCAACATCTTTAAAAAAGTTATCACATAACAGTAATAATAGTAAAAGTTAATAATTCAAATGGATTTCCTTCATACTTTATCTTTTTTGACACAAACATTTTAAAATTATTTGTTACTCTGATTGGACATGGTTTACTATGTCATAATAATTCAATAGAAATCTCACCTACACTAATCGGCATTTTTTTAAATTGCAATAATATTGCAACTACAATTGGCCAAAATTGCCAATCGCTTGCAATGGATTGGCAATATATTGGGGAATAATATCGCAATATATTGCAATATTGATAATAAAATTTAGTTTTTATATTTTTATAGTCTTTACCAAACTATTTTTTACTACTTTTATTGTCTCGGAAAAATTGATAAATACTCGCTCGAACAACACGCCAGTTGTAAGTCTTGAAAACTTTGTCCAGTGCACCTTTAACTTCCTGCACTTCTTCTTTGTCCTTTTGAATGCGTGCAGTTGGTCGATTTGGTTCACAAATACGCGCGCAAGCAAACTCCTTTCCAATCGCAATCCAATAAATTTTCTTGAGAAGCTGCACGGGTCTCATTTTTGAATGTCACTTAATTTAAAATTGGCATTCAAACCAGGATACACGGTCTTAAAATTATAATACAGATGAGTTCGGATTTAGTAAACAATCTGGTTTAGTAAACATATTTCAATGCACGGTCAAATTAAGCTACATAATGTATGTAAATGTGCCACTAGGGTGTTGGCTTTTTGATATCTCCAGTTTCCAATATAAAAAACAGATGAACTTTGTTTTGAAAGTAGCTGAAAAGTCGTCGGTTTTATTTAATTTTTGAAAAAGGTCACCCACCATAACCCTTGATTACATGCTGGCTCCCATATATCAGTAAATTTTCTTCAAAAGAATATCAACCTGTGTCTAAAAAGAACCAGAATTTCATAGAGATTTCAGAAATAATAATGGTTTTAAATAAAAATGAATTGCTTAAATTTTATATACAAAAACAACAATTTTTAACTAAAAATTGAAAAGGTCGTTTTTTATGACATTTTGTTTGCAATATTTTTTTTTTAAAGTTTTAGTAGGTAAAATTATGAATTTTGAAAGCACTATAAAATTCTGGTTCTTTTGAGACACATGCTGATATACTTATGAAGAAAAAAAAAATCACTGATATATGAGCCAGTGTGTAATCAAGGGTCATAGTGGGTGACCTTTTTCGAAAATCAGATAAAACCAATAACTTTTCAGATACTTTCAAAATAAAGTTCATCTATTTTTTATATTGGAAACTGGAGATACCAAAAATTTACCAAAAAGTCAACACCCTAATGTGTCACCCTTTCCTTAAGCAATCAATATTTCCTTTATTTAATTCAGTCGATACTAGCTAGTGCTGCATTCATTGGATGAGCTTTTTCCAACTAAATTACAAAAATTAAATTGGACTTACATTATCATTAATAGATTCAATTTCTATTGGGCTTAGAATTTCAGCCAGAAGTTTGTTGGTCTTCCTTTGTTCAACAAGAAGTTTTTTTGTTCAACCAAAATTGCTAATGTTAAAAACGACAGAGTACTTCTATGTACAAGTACAATATGGTAGAGCTTACGCAAATATAGTATTTTAACTAACCTTCTAAACAAGACAGATTGCTCAACTTTGGTGTACCACATTGTTTGGTTTTAGGAGCATCATTAACAAGATTGTCATAGCGTATGTCAAGCTTGCGCTTTTCCAAAGCCATAATCTCCACTTCACTTTTTTTAGACGATCCTTTTTGACGGATTGAAACTGATGCAAGGGAGTCTGATTCTATAAATGAAACAGACAATAAAAATATATTTAAGAAAGTACATTCGCAAAATTGTAATAATATTATTAAAATTACCTGAAGAATGGTCTTCATTAACGCGTCTTTTTTTCCAACACCTTTGATTTAGGAGTCGATTTGTATTTAGGTCCATGTAAGCCTATAGGTTCTGAGACTAGTGCCATATTGTCTGAATCTATAAAAAAAAACACAAGGACAATTAAAATTTGCAGTTACATACAGAGAATAGTAAATTTTTAATTGAAATAGTATAATATCACACTTGTCATTGTCACATATCTATATTACAAAAGTTACCTGAAGATGGGTCTTCATTGGAATGTTTTCTTTTTCCCATAGCATTGCCTTCAATATAATTGAGGGCAAACTTACTCACAGTGCTAAGATTTTCGTCACCAAATTCGTCCATAAATTTATCTAATAACTTTTCAAATTTACAACATTGGGTAATAGACCCCTTATATGTTACGACAGCTGAGTGCTGTTTATTTTCAATGAATACATTTACTACATTTTTCTATTAAGTAAAAAAACATTAAATCTATTTATCTACATACCATAAATAGTATAATTGAAGCCCAGGCTTCAATTTTTTCAACATCCTTAAAATGTGGGCTTATCTAAAATAAGGGGATTATATTTTCGGGTGGACTTTAATTAAAGTAATTACGGTAATTGTTATCTGTCGTTGTGTTTAATGCACTTACCACTTAAAACTCAAGGATGAATAATGCTTAAAAATTTGAAAGTGATATAGGAGACGTATGACGCTCATGTTTTTCACATTCCTTGTACCATGAAAGAACAAATGTTGAAGAAAGCTTTTGAGTGTCTACAAAATCCAATTTCTTGGTTTTATTTCGACCAGGATTAGCCATTATTTAATAATATAAACCTATTTAAAAAAATTAAAAACAACACAATCACGATAGTTTTACAAAAGTTATCAAAATATAAAATTTATAAAAAAAACTCTCTTGTATAAAATTTTGTTTGTTGATAACAGAAAATAAACAAATTAAAAGTTTTTTTCACTAAAGATATTCAAGCCTTTAATTCCAAATACAGACACTTTTGATGTTTCAGCTAATCTAGCATATTTGGCATACATTTCAGATGTTTTTAAGATTTTATTTTGTACTTGAATGTGAATAAATTCTCGCTGAACCATGTTTTCTTTCAATTGTTCTACCAGGATGTTCACAATGATGACATCCAAGTTCACCATTATATTGCTTGTGATTGATAATTGAAGCCCCTGCAGGTAAATCGAAAACCAAACCAATAGTATGAAAAACAACTTGGATATTGTTAATTTCAAGTGGTATTTTAAACAGTTTTCCATTAATGCACTCCTAAAAAATAGTTAGTTATATAGTAGTTATGCCTAATTGATGTTTATTTGCTGTTTATTATCATTACGTGTAGTTTATTGATGTTTATTTGTTGTTTATTATCATTACGTGTAGTTTATTGATGTTTATTTGTTGTTTATTATCATTACGTGTAGTTTATTGATGTTTATTTGTTGTTTATTATCATTACTTGTAGTGGTAGAATTCTTTCACTGTTCCACAGCTGGAACAGTGAAAGAATTCTACCACTATGAGAAAATTAATTAACTACGATTTTAATATAAAAAATAACAATTAATAATTGATTTACCTTCAAATAAGCATATCAATTAGGTTTTAATGATGAGAACCATAAACAAAGAGGTAATGTATTTTCAATTAGGAACCGTTTCAATTAGGAACCAAAAGATGGTAAATCCAAAATAATAGCATGAAATGGCCACATTGTAGTCTTTTTTTTGTATATGGTTCTCCACCATCAGTTGACATCAATAAATGAATATGTAAAATGTTTTTAGATTTCATATTTTAAACAAAATTTTGTCTCGAAATATAATCACTCTTTCGTTTACCCAATATAATTTCCATTTGATAAGATTTAATTGCCAAAATTTTGAGATAAAACAAGTTTTATTTGGCTAATAATATTCCATATAAAGATATGTGATAAACAATGAAGATTTATTTTACATGTGTGAACTTAAGCTGTGCAGCAATCATGACAGTAATATGTATGGGTTGGTTCAGTATGGGAGAATGCATTTTTTTTAACAAATCTACGAATCATTTTAAGAGATGACGGTATGTCTTCTATAGACTGAAAAATCTATAAACAAAAAATTAAAACTTTAAAATTATAGCAATTGTAGTTTTACCAACCAACCCAGGCCCCAATCTTATTTGAAATGAAATTAAGACTAGACAGTAATGTAGAATGTTCCTGATTAAAAAACTCTCTACTTGTTCCAATTTTATCAGACATTTTTGACAAACTATTAGCAATGTGCACCATTTCTGGTGGAAGCCAGAGCTGAATCGCCAGAGCAACATTATTTGCAGTGCATTACTTGATATGACAGGCTCACAGACTAGTCTGAGTAGACTTGCTGCATGCATTTTTGATGTAAATGGAGAGTTTTAGAATTAGGTCATGGCTAGGCTGTGCGTGCGGCAGCCCCTGCAGCATTTTTGGTGTCTAAAATTTTTATCATCTTACAAATTTTTTTTTTTGGTGTATTGGCATAAATTAAATAAATTTTGGCGTTGTTGGTATATATCCTGTGAAAAAAATATGGAATGCACCCTGATTCAGGTTTTCAGTAGCATTTGTCTGCCCAAGACAATAAATGCATTTTGTTTTTGTAATTTTTTAAAACTACGCCAATTAACTAAAAAAAAATTTTCAAAATAAAATTTAATACGCCAAAAAACAACATAGTCATTTTTAAGGCATGAGAACACTAAAGTAAACTCTCTTCTTCAGGCCATTCAACAAATAAATATACAAAATATTTTTATTTAATTTTAATTTTATTTAAGTCTCTAAACTTAAGCAGGTCGTTGCGGCAATATCACCCCCCCCCTCTTTTTTTTTATTTTTTTTTTTTATTGCTGATTATGATAAAGAATTTTATGCTGATTAAGAATCGTTTAAAAACATAGGTCTGAAAATCTACAGAAAGTGCTCTAATTCGCTGTTGAAATTTAAAAAATTACACTAAAAAACGATAATATTTGCCATTTTTTTCATACTCGGTTATAATTAAAATCCTTTTCAAAGATGAATTTAAAAAAGCCTGTTTCTATCAACAATGTCAAGCAAAACTTTTAAAAAATGCTGAGGATATCATTTTCTGATTTATCACTGGCTCAAACCCTAACCCTGACCCAAATCATGTACTTTTAATTGCGCCAATCCCTATTTGTCAGTCGATATATGTGCATTTAGTTGTGCCAATCCCTATTTGTCAGTCGATGCATGTACATTTAATTGCGCCAATCCCTATTTGTCAGTTGATTTATGTACATTTAAAAAACAAAATCTCACACTAATTTTTAAAAAATTAATTAAAAATATAAAAAATATATTCATAAAAACAGAGTTGATAATGCCG
Organism: Hydra vulgaris; assembly: GCF_038396675.1. Taxonomy (NCBI): domain Eukaryota; kingdom Metazoa; phylum Cnidaria; class Hydrozoa; order Anthoathecata; family Hydridae; genus Hydra; species Hydra vulgaris. The sequence continues at coordinate 33,514,043 of NC_088927.1, forward strand.
CCCGGCGGCAAAGTAACTTTCTGTCGAAAGGCCAACTTTTTAGGGAGGCGGAAGTTGTTGGGGGTGGCCTCCCGATCAATTTTTAGCGGCAAAATATTATTTTTTCCGCCTCCAATGGCTTCTGCCTTTCTAATGGTGACCGCAGTCAGAGTTCTTTTTTGGAGGCAAAATGTTTTGAAGAACGACGCCAATAAAGAGGCAGAAGTCGATGGTGGCCGCCACCAGAAGAATTTTGGATGCAAAGCCCTTTAGAGATCGCCCCCAACGGCTTCTGCCTCCTAACTGGCTGCGGCCGTCAATATGGAGGCGAAAATACTCGCCTCCTACCGGGGGATGTAATAAAAAGAATTGTTCGTTTGCTTTATAGCAGTTAAATATTAACTAGAAATAAATGTTAAATTACTATCCTGCCTAGGCGAGGTCTCGCCTACACACTAAAAATTAAAGGTAGAAATTTTTAGTTAAGGTAGGATATGTGATATACCCTTAGTAAGGTATAATTTTCTACCTTAAAAGGTAGAAAATTATACCTTACTAAGGGTATATCACATATCCTACCCTAAGGTAGAAATTTCTACCTTTTTTTTTTAGTGTGTATTAATCACCGGGTTCCCGCTAAGGTGGGGGTAAAAACTCTTCATATGAACAAGCTAAAAATTCTGTTGCAAAAAAATTAATTTAAAAAAAAATAATAATAAACTTTCGTAAAAGTTTTTATTATTGGAAAAAAATATTATTCAAGCTGACATCAGATTAAACTAAATTTGTTAATTTTTTATGAATGTAATTTTTCAATTATTTTTACAATACAAAATGATTAAAATTAAAAGTTTAAGGAAGATGACCACAAAATAAAAATAAAAAATTCAGATCTGTAACAAAAATTTAAAAACCACCATTTGATTCAAATTAGTTTATATATATCTTACAACGTAAATATCGCTAAATATGTCGATCTTTCATAAAAAAGCAGAAAATTGTCAAAATCACGTTAAAACACAGCTTTAATAACTTGCAACACGATTTTTGAAGTTATAGAAATGTTTAAGCTTTGAAACTTAAAAATTGTCTGCTAAGTATAATAAGCATGATATACATGCATGAGATTAAAACGATTTGTATTTTTTTGATGAAACACCAATAAACTTTTCAAGTCAAGTTTTAAATTAAGGAAATAAAAACTCTCTTAAGACCGTATTTACCGTCATTGAAGTAAAGAATTGCTCAACTAACACCTACTACAAACAAAAACCTTGTAATTAAAATGTTTGTTGATCCTAACATGTATTTAATTTTTTTCAAAGTGTATAAAAAACTTTTTTACTTCTTTAAACTCTGGCGTAGTATGAGATTTATACTTCTCTGTTTTTTATTAATGATAAATTTTTATTACCCAGTAAAAAATTTCATTTCATATTTTTATACACCGTTTTTTTTCATCCCTTTTTTTTTTTACTATTTTTCACCTATTTTTATTCAACAGTACAAAACTTGTTTTAATTTTTTACTTTCTTAAGATTGACTTCCCGCGTAAAGATGTATTTTGCGACCACGTTGTATATTTCAATACTATTGATTTAATAGCATTGAATAAAAACTACCTGCTTTTGTAAACAGGTTGAAACAAACAGCAATCTTTAAAATGTTTAAAAGTATTGAATTAATACTGTTTTTTTGTTACATGACTCCGAATGAAATGTCTGATAAACCGTAAATATTTGGATATAGGGGAACCTGTTGTACCTTTGACCACGTGGTACCTTTGGTCACTCTACTCTGTCGGCTTAATATTATTTTTTTTTAAAAACGTAAAGTATCATTTGAAATAATAGTCCATGACGACTATTCTTACCGTAAAACATCATACTTGGGATAGATGGTTTCGATCGTTTTGGCTCTTAAATAGTAAATATTTGTGTTAATCTTATTCTGATTTTAAAAATGGGATAAATTGTTGTTTGATTCATCCAGGGTTGTTATCTGTCAAATATGTCTGAGACATATTTTCTGCCGACATAAAATATGTCCCACATATTTTCTATCGACTTATTTTGACATATTTTTATGTCTAAATTATTTTCTGCTGACATAAAATATGTCAGACATATTTTCTATTGACATATTTTGACATAATTTTATGTCTGAATTATTTTCTGCTGACATTAAATATGTCAGGCATATTTTCTATCGACATATTTTGACATAATTTTATGTCTGAATTATTTTCTGCTGACATAAAATATGTCAGACATATTTTCGATCGACATATTTTGACATAATTTTATGTCTGAATTATTTTCTGCTGACATAAAATATGTCAGACATATTTTCTGTCGACATATTTTGACATATTTTTATGTCTGAATTATTTTCTGCTGACATAAAATATGTCAGACATATTTTCTGTTGACATATTTTGACATATTTTTATGTCTGAATTATTTTCTGCTGACATAAAATATGTCAGACATATTTTCTGTTGACATATTTTGACATAATTTTATGTCTGAATTATTTTCTGCTGACATAAAATATGTCAGACATGTTTTCTGTTGACATATTTTGACATAACTCTATGTCTGAATTATTTTCTGCTGACATAAAATATGTCAGACATATTTTCTGTCGACATATTTTGACATAATTTTATGTCTGAATTATTCTCTGCTGACATAAAATATGTCAGACATATTTTCTCTCGACATATTTTGACATAATTTTATATCTGAATTATTTGCTGTTTGATATTCTTAAAGAAAAAATCAATCTAACAAATTTATTGCGCATTTCAACTTAATTTACAGAGTTAAGTGAAAATAGTTTAACAAATTTGTTGCTTTTTTGCAATCAATTATGCTTCATAAAACTTTTACTTTAAACCCTATAAGCAAACATCAGTTGTTTCATAAAGGTCTTTTTCTGCCCTTTTTAGCGATGTATCATTTGATAGTATTGACTAATATTGGCATTTATTGACTTATTTATTGATTACAATTTATTTATTGATTATGACTAATATTGACATTGATAGTATTGACTAATATTGACATTTGATAGTATTGACTAATATTGACTAGTTTTGAGGCATCATTTGATAGTATTTGATAGTATTGATTAGTATTGATTAGTATTGGCGCTTTCCCTTATTAGAATGTAAAAACCATCTCAAGCTGAGTTTTTATTACTGAAAGTGGTTTTTATTAGTATGACAAAACTTATAACTATTTCTTTGATTAAAATAATAATAATAAAAAAACTTTTTCAGTTATTTTTAATTACTAGTTGACCCTGAAAAAGATCTCATTATGAAAAATTGAATTCAAAAGATTCTATGAAAAAAACGGTTCACAGAATTTCAAAAAATTCGTGCCAAATTAAATTCATTTAAGCTTAAGAATTTGAAATACTTCACAAAAGTTATATTCAACTCATTAAATTCATATTAAGAAGACTAACCGGTAACAATTTTTAACTAAATACCAATAATATACTTTTAGTTATAATAGTTATGATTTATTTAACAATAAAATAATTGACAATTGCATTATAACAGCATACTTAACTGCCATAAACTTGCATAAAATGTTTTGAGTGAAATATATATTGGAATAATTATTTTTTTCGTTTTCCTTACGATTTAAAGTCAAAAATGGAGAATAATTTATTGAATGAATCAACTATTAGTTAAAAATAACTAAAAATGTTTTTTTTTAAATATTATTTTAATCAAGAGAATAATTTTAAGTTTAGTCATATTAATAAAAACCTTTTTCAGTAATAAAAACTCAGCTTGAGATGGTTTTTACATTTTAATAAGGTAAATCGCCAATACTAATCCATACTAATCAATACTATCAAATACTATCAAATATTATCAAATGATGCTTGAATACTAGTCGATACTCTCAAATGATACATCGTTAAAAATACATTGTCAATAGTATTGAAAAAGTATTTTTAGCGATGTATCATTTGATAGTATTGACTCAATACTATCAAATGATACATCGCTAAAAAGGGCAGAAAAAGACCTTTACGAAACAAAAGATATTTGCTTATAGGATTTAAAACAAAAGTTTTATGAAGAATAACACAGGTCAACAAAAACAAAATTTTTTTCTGGTGCCAAGAAAACAATTTGTTTTTTATGTTGGATTTCTTATTTTGATTTCAAATATGCAACTTATTTTTTACCATCACGTCAAGTTGTAAAGATATTTGGGTTCAAATCTTTAGAATTTGGGGAAAAGCCCCTAACATTGTCGAAAAAAAAGTTGTTCAAAAGTATGTCAACCTGAGTCTTAAAAGAAGCGTATTTTCATAGAGATTTTAAAGATGTTATTCGTTTGTAATAAAAATAAGTATTTTTTGTATTATTGCTGAAAAACTTTTTGTTGACATTTTTTTAAGAGTTTTTTTCAAATAATTTTTTTGCCAAAAAATTTTATAGAGAAATTTTTATGTTTTCTAAAATCTCTATACTATCTTCTAAAATACGCCTTTTTTGAGACCCAAGTTGACATACTTTTAAACAACTTTTTTTTTGGCAATATTAGGAACTTTACCCCAAATATTTAAGATCTGAACCCAAATATCTTTACAACTTGACGTGATGGTAAAAAATGAGTTGCATATTTGAAATCAAAATGTGAAATGCAATCCAAAAAACTAATTGTTTGCTCGGCACCAGAAAAAAATTTTTTTTTTGTTCCCCTTCAATTATAATTGATTGCAAAAAAGCAACAAATTTGTTAAACTATTTTTACTTAACTCTGTAAATTAAGTTGAAATGCGCAATAAATTTGTTAGATTGATTTTTTCTTTAAGAATATCAAACAGCAAATAATTCAGATATAAAATTATGTCAAAATATGTCCATAGAAAATATATTTTACATATTTTATGTCAGCAGAAAATAATTCAGACATAAAATTATGTCAAAATATGTCGAGAGAAAATATGTCTGACATATTTTATGTCAGCAGAAAATAATTCAGACATAAAATTATGTCAAAATATGTTGACAGAAAATATGTCTGACATATTTTATGTCAGCAGAAAATAATTCAGACATAAAAATATGTCAAAATATGTCGATCGAAAATATGTCTGACATATTTTATGTCAGCAGAAAATAATTCAGACATAAAAATATGTCAAAATATGTCGATAGAAAATATGCCTGACATATTTTATGTCAGCAGAAAATAATTCAGACATAAAATTATGTCAAAATATGTCGATCGAAAATATGTCTGACATATTTTATGTCAGCAGAAAATAATTCAGACATAAAATTATGTCAAAATATGTCGATCGAAAATATGTCTGACATATTTTATGTCAGCAGAAAATAATTCAGACATAAAATTATGTCAAAATATGTCGATAGAAAATATGCCTGACATATTTAATGTCAGCAGAAAATAATTCAGACATAAAATTATGTCAAAATATGTCAATCGAAAATATGTGGGACATATTTTATGTCGGCAGAAAATATGTCTGAAAATATGTCGACAGATCTGCCAGACATATTATGTCGTAACAACTCTGCATTCATAACAAGTAATAAGAATGACTTTTTTAAAAAAGTAACTTTTTTTCTAAGAACTTGTTTACAACAATTTAAGCTGCATATAGAGTAAGATGCAAAACGAACAAGTTAAAGAATATTTTGAAGTGACTGAAAATAAGAAATAAAAATGCAAAGTGTGCATAGAAAAAAACTTAATTCTTGCCGGTAATATTTCTCAACTCAAAAATCATTTCCATTCAAAGCACAAGGATATTGGCATAGAACTTGGAATTTTTGAAAGAAAAAGAGTTTAAAACAAAAATCATGATAACGTTGAAAAAGTTGCTATATTTGTTTCACGTAGAACGGTTAAGTATGACATTGGTATTAAAGATAGTAAAAGATTTATAAAGTCAATTCTAATGAGAAATTTGCCAATGACAGTTGCTGATGACATGGAGAAGAATGACATAATTAGAAAAGCTTTTTAAGCTTTTGTTGTGACATGGAATTGTCAGAAAGCAAAAGAATTTATTCTTAAAGCTGCTAATCAAATTTATGAAATTATTGGAAAAGACATAGAAAATGTATATCCATCATTAATGTTTGATTCAGCGTCTCGTCTCAATACGAATGTTTTTTCTGGAAGTATTCGGTTTACAAAAGACGGAATGTTGTATGATCGAAGTTTGGGAATGCTCACTTTGCACGACAATTTGGGACGGTTTTAGCCGACCAGCTGATTACTATGCTTGCAAAAGTAGGGAAAGGAGTAGACGATATTTACTTAACTTGTTCAGATCAAGGTAAGAACATGATCAAAGCTTCTGATAGCATCAAAGAAATGCAAAATCAAATGATTATTTGTAATGAATTTGTCGAGGAAGCACAAAAATTTGATTTTGAAGATTTTGATTTGCTTGATTGAGTCAATCTCGAAGAGAAGTTGTTGTTGAAAATTCCGAAAATACAGGTGACGTAAGCGAAAGACAATCGCAAATTCTAGAACATGGGAGAAGGTTAAATGTGTTAGAAAACAATATTGGTACAATCTGCACAAAGATGTTTTGTGAAGCGCATGTTTGCCAATTAGCTGCTAAAGACGTTACTAAGCTGTTTGAAGCCACTCTTTCTGAAATAAGAAAGTTCATAAAAAATACACGAGCGCCTAAATATGATTCTATTTTTTTCTAATCTTAAGAGACCACGCAAAGATATTGCTCCGAGATGGGGTAGTACGTATTTTATGGCATCAGACATGTTTAAAAAACTTGCTATAAATGAAAAGATTGGGACGAATTGAAATAACCGTAAGATTAAATGATGAAATCTGGAAATTTATTGAAGAATGCATGGAGTACTGCTTGTCATGAAATCTTCAACGATTTATTGAGAAATCGTGGAGAATCACCTACTTAAAATTCAATATTTTATAAACTCACAAATAGAAATTGCTGAAATCGCTCAACAGGATGAAAATGTACGAGATAAAGATGAAGACTGTTCGACTCAACTTTTAGGTATTTCAATATTATTTAATAATTGATACTTAATCACCCGGGCGTCGCTTTAGGGGGGAAGGGGGGATGGGGTAGAAGGGAGGTCTCCCCTTCCCCCCATCCCCTCAGAATCTTAAAAAGAGAAAAGTTGGGGATTTCCTTGCCACCAGTTGGGATAGTTGGGAAATTGGTGATAAAATGAAAAAATGTTTTCTAATTAAATAAAATTAAAAAGTTTTCGAATCTCGATCAAAGATGGAATTTTTTTTATTACTTGGACAAATAAATTTTACCTTTATTAAAATGCCGTTTTCCACAAAACGAAATATATCGCGAATGTCGTGACGAAACGCCGTTTTGATTTCAACTTATTTTAACATTTCTGTCTTTGTAAGATACAATATCAATTAAATTGATATGATTCATTTATTAATATAACAATTTAATATAAAGCTTTTTATAAGAAAGTATAAGAAAACAAATGCTGAGCTCTGAAATGAACACTTTGCGTCTGTTATTACTTCCAATTTTCAATATACTAAAGTAGGATCGGAATTAGGTTTGTAGGATAAGGTCTAATATGAATAAGAATATATAATAAGGTTATTATTCTTATTCTATTATCATAAGAGTGATAACTTTTATAAAAATTAACTCATTTAAAAATTACGGTAAATTATAGTATCTGCGTTTGTTTTCCAGAGCACTAACTATGAAAAGCATGAGATACAAATGACAATGTTGCGTATGCAAACCAGTTTTTAATAACGACTATAAATCCAGTCATGAAAGGTCTGTTCATGGTGGTAAAAAGGTTTAAATAAAAACAGTGGGAGCCCCAGAGAATCCTTTTGTAGACTCCTTAACTTTAAAATAAATAAAAAATCGAAAATCAGAATGCTGATAACGGTATCGAACATACGAAGGTAGAAGACATAATAATAATTGAAACATCAGCTTCAACATGTGGCATATCAATAGAAGAAGAAGCAATATCTTCTTAAAAAAATTTGAAGAGGACGCAGGTTCAGAAATTCAAGAAAAGTACGCTAAAGGGGAAAAACCGGGTTATATTGTTGTCTAGGAAAAAACGAGAAGAAAAGGTTGACACGAGTATTATTAATTTGGATACTACTAAAGTAGGCAGTTAAACAACAAATTGGCTTTCGCTCATGTGAACTTGGGTGTTTTAATTGATAATCTTAAAGACTGTAATGACATTTATAAAAAATATTGTAAAAAAAAATTACTAAATAAAAAACTCGCTGCAATTGAAATTGTGAATGCAACGAGCTCTGTGGTGGAAATGTCAAAAAACTTTTGGAAATAGGAAACACTTTTATAAGAAAACTCGATATCAAAGCTTAAAGTATTATAATTGACAAATCAGATTTATCAGCAATGATAAGCTATGACCCAGGTTTACGTCCACATACAATTACGGACAATCAAAGTCGTATTTACTCCAGTTAGGACCACACCAACCAAAACGTGCTAGTTTCCTAAGTGACGGTAAAAACAGATTTAATCCCCAGTGTTACAAAATGTTTGAACATTTAGAACACATCACCCAGAAAGATGTCACATTTTGTTTTGTCTGCTATCTTTCCTACAAGGGTGTTGGAAAGAAGAGAAAAACTGAAGATGCTTGGATAAATGTTGGGGTAAGATCTTTTACCAAGATAAAAAGCTATGAGAAAGACAAATTTGGGAAGCTTCAGACGCACTTTACCTCTCAAGCACATAATGTTGCATTAGGTGAATATTGTCTTTTTTTATATAAAAAACGGACATATAGATCACCTTATTGATAAATCCAAGAGACTTGCCCTGATAGAAGAACAAAAAATAGATGTGTAGAATAGAAAAACTGTCGAAATCCTTATAGATACATGCAAGACTTTAGGAAGCCAAATGTTAAAACAACCACCTTATTCGGTTTGGGTGTAAACTTTATATAATCATAACCTTTGAATTTTAAAACCTGTCGAATTAAGTTTAGTTTAAGAAAATAAAAAATAAAAGCCAATAATTTTTTTGCCCTCGCATTTGGGTAGGCATAGTAAATGTTTTAGGGTATTTTTTTTGTCCAGGCTCTAATCACTGCATGCGTTTATTAAGCTTATTTCTTAATCTATGTATAAATCATTGCTTAGCTACAGCTCGGCTACATGCTCAGTAGACATACGTGGCCAAGGTGCCCAATTTCTGTTTCTCTGGAACAATAACTTTCCTAAAAAAAATGCATAAAAATCTTTTTAAATATATTTTAGGGCTCCTAAACCTTGCAGCTCTAGGATCAGTTGCTTGTAGGACCGTAAGTTTTGCTTATAATGGCCTTACGGTATCTAGGCCATTGATACTACACGCAGAAAAAGATATTTACGTGAAAAGTTCTACTTTTTCATGCCCATTTAAAAATACCGTAGTTGTTTAAACCAAGACTTTTAGAGTCAAAGGATATTTTTGAGTAGGTGGACATTTTTCGTATCAAAGTGGCAAAAAATATTTACAAAATGAAGCGTTCTCTTAAAAGGTTCGGGGCTCCTTAATCTTCAGGGCATGGTGTAATAGCCCCCATAATTCAGGACAAGTTTAAACTTTCTCTCCTTAGCTTTTAAATAATTACGTCAAAAAACTTGTTAAAAAGAACTAACTATTATGCCAATTATTTTCCTTTCAAATAAACGGTCCTTTCTTAGTCTCCCATGGGCGTATGCGCCTACTATTAACTGCCTTGTTTCAGCTTTCTTTCGGCAAACTAAATATTAGTGCTTTAAAGTTTTACTTTTTTGCATTACTTTTGTACAAGATCCTGTCAAAGTTATAATAAAATATAAGTAAATTTGTTTACTTACTTTATATAAATTACTTTTAGTTATATAAAATGTAAGCTTATGCAATTTAAATTTTATTTTATATAATCTATTTTTAATAAAGATTTTTTATTACTTTTAATATAAAAAAATTCCAACTTAAAAAATATTATTTTATTTGTAAATATAATTTACATTTGGTAGCATATTACTTTTATGTAATTTACTTTCATATGCAAGTTACTTTTTAATATAATTTTTTTTTAATTAGTTACTTTTATAGGTAAATATAAATTACAGTTTGAGGAACTTTTATATAGTAAAGTAATTTTAAAAACTAATTAACTTTTAAATGTAAAAGTAAACAGTTTTTGTAAATTATCTTCTTTTACATAACTTACTTTTGAAAGTAAAAAAACACAAAGTAAAAGTCGTTTTAAAAAAATTAATTACTTATACGGAAATGTAAATTTACATTAAACGATTAAAATTACTTATGTAATTTACTTTTTGATAAAAAATTGTGTAAGTAAAAAAAAAGTAAGTAAAAGAGCCCTAATGCGTAATGATAATATTTAAAATGGCAAAAATTTGAACAACGTTTTTTTTCTTCTTCTATTCAGCGATAAAAAAAAATATAAACAAATAAAATAAATATATTTATAGTCTGATGAAGAAGTACTACACTAGGCCCTGACAAAATAAAAACACAGACGCTACAGGCAAAGCAGCAACTGTGTCTCTAAAAGTTACTTTGTTATGCTATCTTTACAAGCACTGATTGATGGTTCACTGCTGAGCGTTCACTGCTGCTTTGCCATTGGACAACAACCTCTATTTGAAAAAAAGTTATGTTTTAATTAGATGAAAAACGCAAATAACTGCATATAAATTTACGCTAATTATGTTGATTTCTGTTATTACCACATAAAGTTCAAAAAATACAAAACAACTTTAATACTTTAATTTCACTTCTAATATCTTAGAAATTTTTTGGTATGCTCATGTTAGTAATATTTGTAAGGTTTGGGTAATATGAACACTTGGGTAATATTAATACCAAAGTGCTCATATTACCCAAATCTACCCAAAATTGGGATTTTTTCAAAGGAATCTGTAATGCATCGAGTGAGTTGAACTACTGCGTGTTCAGTAGAGATATATTTTTTTAAAGCTGTCGTGATTTTCATAGAGTATATTACTTACAGAAAGATGATTAAATATTCGGTTGAATAAAATTCTTTCTAAAATTTTTGAAAAAATAGAGAGGACCTAGATTGGACAATAATTTTGAACATTTCTTAGTTCATATTCTATAAATTTACGGTTAACTTTAGCTGCCTTCAGTTGTTCCGGAAAAGTTTCTTGGTTTATTGAACAATTAAAGACCTTAAATAGAATACTTTTTATGCGATTGTATGAATTAATCACTATACTTCCATTTATATTGTCTGGACTTGTTGCTTTATTGGATTTAAGCAATTTAAAGGCACTTTCGAATTCTGCAAATAATACTTCACAAGTATTTAAACTGGTTAGTGAAAACAATTATTAATCAACAATTATTAATAATATTTAACATGTCTGAAATGTTTTTATGCAAATTTGATCCTTTTTATGTTTTTATGGTCCTAAAGATACAAAAAACTTTGGTCCTAAAGATACAAAAGAATTTGGTCCTAAATATGCAAAAATTTGGTCCAAAAAGATACAAAAAAATTATTAAACTTCACATTTTTTTTTATCATTTTTTTTTTATCATCTTTTCATCATTGCCTATAATTTCACCTAATATTTGCCATCTAAAAACAAATATAATCTTCGTGTTGTTAAAAATATCCAAAAACCATTTTGCCAAGCTAATTTTTAAATTTTATAAAGTTTCCAAACCCTAAAAAATTAATAAAAACGACATATGACCCTCTAAACTCGTATCTAAATTTTTTTGATTTGTCTTTCGAAGAGTTTGAAAGTGGTTTTAAATTGTCAAGTCAAATAAAGCAGTTGATCCAAACAATGATGTCACTAGGAATGTTATTATAAGCTGTTTTGGCGTTTTAAAAGACATACTTTTCTAAATTTTTAAATGCTTTCTTAATCAGGGAGTTTTTCCTAATGATTTAAAAATAGTAAAAATTATTCCTACATTTAAAGAAGGAGAAAAACTAATGTAAATCACTATCGTCCGATTTCCATCCTCTATGTTTTTTCTAAAATTTTAGAAAGAATTTTGTACAACAAAGTATAGAATCACCTTTTATTAAACAAATTATTATATAACATGCAATATGAAGTATATCAGACTCATTTAACAATTTTAAATTAATATTGGGAATATTTATTGATTTAGCGAAAGCGTTGAATACAATTAATCATAAAATTCTTTCTAAAAAATCAAAATATTATGGTATAACAGGCAATGTTATAAAATGGTTGAAAGGTTATTTAACTAATCGTAAATAATTTGTTTACGCCGATGATGCTCAAGGATCCATATTAGGACCTCTTCTTTTCCTTATTTATATTAATAATATATACAAAGCCTCGAATTTAATAGCAATTATGTTTGCTGATGACACTAGTTTCAACTTGTTATTAACAATAAACAAATTAAAAAAGTAGCAGTAACCAACTTTCCAGGTGTTTGCATAAATGAATATCTTACATGGAAAAATCACATTAAAAACTTATCAAGTAAAATTTCATAAAGTATAGGAATATTGTAAAAGCAAGAAATGTTTTAAATAAACATACTTTAGTACAATTATATCACTCATTTATTCATTGTCACATAAACTATGCAAACATTGCTTAGGGTAGTACAAATAAAAATAAACTTAAGCCTCTTTATTGTCAGCAGAAGCATGTAGCACGTCTTATATATTTTAAAGACCGTTATGCTCATGCCAAGCCTCTATTATTTGAAATGAAAGTTTTTAATATATATGAGTTTAATATTTTGTTTCATGTTTAAATGTAAAACCAATTCACCCCCAATTTCTCTCCATAATTTGTATTCATCAAAAGATTCATCGAAAGCTTAAAGAACTCATTTTTACAATCGAAGATTTAACAATATACTTCTGATATTTTTTGGTGATCTTCCATTTTACTCTATAACTAAACATGAATTTATAAAAATTATATATGTATCATTAACAACTGTAATCTACATATATAATAGATATGACGCATCTTGTATTTATACCGGAATATTTTAAGTTTCTTACTTCGTTACTGATTTTTTATCTTGTAAATATCTTATAAATTTTAACACGAACATTTCTTAGCGGTACTCAACGACAAGACCATATGGCCTTCTACGAGTCCCCACGTAATAGTAATAGCAATTTATTTAAATAAGTCTTATTAGATAACACGACAAATAATTAAAAAACAAACAAACAAAACCAACAAATTATACAAAAATTTCTGGTTTGTGAAATTTAAACTTTAAGTAAAAAAAAAAGCATTTGTTGTTTCATAGCAAGTAAGTTGATATCAAAATTGAGAAAAAGAGAAAAAAGGTTGCTTTCATTTAATTAAAGTTTACATCTATGACAAATAGTATCTAAAAAGTCAATATTTGTAGCTGCTAAAGCACGAATTAATTAATAAACGCGCAGCTCATCTTCAGTAAAAGATGTACTGTTTGCAGCTGTAGAAAAAAAAAAAACTTGTCAATTCTATTTATATATGCTTTAACTGTCGGAGCCTTTTTGCATGCTGACGGCAGGTTATTCCAATCATTGACAATACGATTTTTTAATAACGATCATTATATATATATCTCTTTTATTATTATATATTTGTATTTGAAATATTGTAATGCAATGCTTATTTAAAATTTTATTACGCATATTGTAACATATTACGATATTTTTTTGAAATCTTGTTATAGGGGCTCTATGAAAAGATTGTGATAACGTACTGTCATCCTCATCTTCTCATCTTCTTTGAGCCCCTATCTGTTTTACTTATTTTATTTATTGAAATTTTATATTACGAAGTTGTAAAATCTTATATTATATTAAAACAGAGAAAGAAAAAAAAAAAAAAAAAAGGAAATATAAAAAAAAAAAAAAAAAGAACACTACTTTTTGTGTGGATATCATGTCCGCCATAACCGGTATCTCGTATCTTGCCGTGGCATAAGTACTTATATCCGAGGTATCCGATATCAAGCCGAATATGAAAATGTTAAATCTATTTAACCCTTTCCTGCCTTACGGTACTTAGAAGAACCACCACATTTTGCGTCTAATAACTTAAGCACGAAATCACTTTATGTTAACTACAACTGACGTTCTTTTAGAGTACCGTTTCCGTAAGCCAATCACAGCTCGTTATTTGTATTACCACGTGACATTGTTGATAAATTTAAACAGCGACTTACAAGTGGTCGGCCATTTTTTCACTTCACTGTGCGGTGTCATTGTAAAGTGTTTATAAATAGAATATCATAGGTAAGTGCTATTTTTTTTTACTAATTACGTTGTTTATATCACAGAGTACATTTATAAAAGCTATTATAACGTATTATCACTTTATTTTATATGAATATTTGATAAAAACTGATGAGGACTTAAAAGTACCGTCAGGTGATTTTAGTCTAAAAAATGATGAGCTTTGATAATACACATACTCGATGAAGTGATTATTTTGTTTTATCACACATGTTTTTTTTTATTTTTATTATTATTCTGAACAATTTTTTTATTATTTTAGCCATAAAGATGGATATTACCAACAATACTGCTGTAATTAAAGCCCTGCTATTAGAAGAAATTCCGGACTGTGTCAAAGAGTCTGATGCAGGAGTGTCCGATGATGAAGTGGAAAATATTTAACTACCCTCACCAAGAAGCTTGGGTGAGGTTTTTGAAAGAGCTCTAGAAAATATTTTTGCTGAAAATCCATCATTGTCGCCTTCAAAACATGATGAACTGGAGTGCCCTGTAAATCAGGCATCACCATCACCAATACCTGGATCTAGTGTTCAGACTGATCTACTGTCTGCAAATACGTCCTCACACAGAACTAATCAGCGATTACCCGAACCAAACCGTTAATGGAAAAAGAAGGACCTAAATACATTTTTACCGGAATACATATAAATACTGGAATAATAGAAGACTATTTTGCTCACTGTAGAACCCCGACTGATATATTTTTAGTATTGATTGGAGATATTGTTGATAATATTGTGTACTAAAGCAACCTTTATGCTACTCAGAAAGACAAAGTATTAAACCTAAAAAAGGAGGAACTTCTAACATTTATAGGTATGAATTTTTTTATTGGTTACAGTACTCGTCCGGCGTGGAGAGACCATTACACTTCGGCACCACATCTCAACTACGCACTTCTTTGCAAAACAATGCCAAGAGACAGATTTTCTATTATTTTATCTCATCTGCATTGCAATGATAACTCCCAAATGCCTAGAGACTGCAAAGATAAGTCGTACAAAATTAGATTTATGATTGATGCACTCAATAAAAAATTTCAAGAGGTTTATGATGGTACTCGCAAACTGAGTGTAGATGAATCTATGATTCAATTTAAAGGTAGGTCTGTCTTGAAACAATATATTCCTATAAAGCCAATAAAAAGGGGATACAAGTTGTGGTGTCTTGCTGACCAGAGAGGCTATATTAAGAAGTTTCAAATTTACCAAGGAAAGGACGAAGAACTGAACTCAAAATTTACCGACTATGGCTTGAAAGAGAAAGTAGTTTTGGAGTTGACGGAACAAGATTGGAGTAAAGGGAAGATAGTTTACTTTGATAATTTTTTCTCGTCTGTTGCTTTGCTTGAGAAACTTAAAACTGAGAACACCTACGCATGTGGAACTATCCGAAGTAATAGAAAAGGACTAGCCAGAAATATGCTCGCTGATTCTCAAATGAAAAGGGGCGACAGTGATCATCAATTTTCAAATTTAGACATTGGATATTGGAAATGGAAGGATAACAAATTGGTTCATTTAGTATCTAATTTTCATGGTAATGAAACGGCAACTGTGTTACGTAAAGAAAAAAATGGATCCAAGTCTGCCATTACATGTCCTGTAGCTGTCAAAGATTATAATAGCTATATGGGCGGCGTAGAAACAGCTGATCGATTGAGAGCCCTTTACTGTATAGATCGCAAATCTCCGAAATGGTGGTACAGGTTGTTTTGGGGTCTTCTGGATATCGCATTTGTCAATTCATATCTAATTCATGGACTCATAATGGAACAAACAACTGTAAAAGATTTTCGACGCTCTGTTACTCAAGGCTTGATGACAATGAAAGATGCTTGTCAGAAAAGAAAGACTTCTACTGATAATACTGAGAAAGGTGGCCCTTCCAAAAGACGCAAATCTGGGTATTCCACAATAAAAGACGTTCGCTTGGATAATAGAGGCATCCATTGGCCTACTTTCGTAGAAAATAGGGAAAGATGTGAGGTTTGTAGTTTGAAAAA
The DNA here is from genome assembly GCF_038396675.1 of Hydra vulgaris. Classification (NCBI taxonomy): domain Eukaryota; kingdom Metazoa; phylum Cnidaria; class Hydrozoa; order Anthoathecata; family Hydridae; genus Hydra; species Hydra vulgaris. The sequence continues at coordinate 33,530,350 of NC_088927.1, forward strand.
GATTCAGTCGAAACCTCATAGTATATGTTCTCATTGCAAAGTGTTTTTGTGTGTAAATGAAAAGAAAAATTGTTCTACTGAATACCACGAGGTCAATTTGTAATTAAAAACCTACCTATTTAATTATATAAATATATATATATATATATATATATATATATATATATATATATATATATTTATATATATATATATATATATATATATATATATATATATATATATATATATATATATATATATATATATATATATATATATTTAATATTGGATCTCATAGTTCCTAACATTGTAATAACCCAATGTTCCTGACGGTATTTTTAAGTCTAGGTCTTGGAAATAGTACTTCTAGGTACAATAAACATCTTAAAATAATCTGAGCGTTTCCTTTTACAACCTTATTATGATAATAAAGTTAAAAAGCGGAAATTCGTCAAAAAACACCACTTCGGCAGGAAAGGGTTAATATTTAAAAAATCTAAATAAAAAATCATAAAAAATTAAATGCATCTAAAAGTCATTTACATATTAATTCAAAAAGTGCTGTCTCTAAACAAAACAAACGATTGTAACACCTTATACCATCTTGTGACTAATAACTTTTCTTGAAGCGAAATCTTGAAAATCGATTGATATTTCGATATTCAAAGACTGTAACCACAATTACGATATTGGTAATTTTTCAAAAAAAAGTTATTGTTTACAAATTGGTTGTATCAAAGAAAGTGACAGAAAATTTTGACAGAAAAACAAAACAAAACAACAACAAAAAAAAACAATTACTAATGTTTATGTTTTAAACGTGGTTTTAACTCGATGGAAAACGCTATTTCCTTTAAATGCAATTTTCTTTGAAAACGCAATTTTCTTTCAAATAATAGAATCTATTTCTATGAAAGTTGTTGATACTTATATTATATTTATAGAGTAAATCAGCATTTCTTGTATTTTACATATAGTTTTTAACAACTTTTACATAAATGGATTCAAATTAAATAGAGTGACTTACATGTTGTTATCTTATGTCATATTATATTTTATTATATAACTTATCTTGTTAACAAGTATGAGTGCTCTTGATTTAAAAGAACAAGGTAACAGATTATTTGCTGCACGAAGTTATGATGATGCTATTGGTTGTTATACAAAAGCCATTGTTAGTATAAGAAATTTTAGAGTTTATTTAAATTTTTTAATTATTATTTAAACTAATTTGTTTCCATAAAATCTCATTTGCATTACCACATAAAAGTTTAATGTTTTTTTAAGATCAAAGACCCATCAGCTGGATCATACTACACTAATCGTGCACTTTGTTATCTTAAATTAAAAAAATGGAAACTTGCTATTGCAGACAGTCAACATGCTATCGACATTGATCCAAAAAATGTTAAAGCTCATTTTTTTATAGGTCAAGCTTATATGGAAAATAATTCTTTTGATGAAGCAATTACAAATATTCAAATTGGTTAGTTGTAATTAATTAGATAAGATTTGAATGAAATAGTCATACTACATACATCAGCTTCAATACATAAAATTAGGAGTTTTATATATACTGAAGTCAGGTTTGGACAGACTATGCATCTATGTTTGAGCATTTTTTTTTTTTTTAATTTTCTGTTATTTTCTTGTCTTATTTTTCTGAAAAAAGTGTGTGGATTAAAGTCAGGGTTTCCAAAATTAAAGCAAGTACAATATTTTAGCACTCGGTGCTAATATATTTTGGAAGGGTGTTTATTACAACAACTTTTTGTTGTTGCTATAATTGTTCTTTCAATATAAATAGTACCTATTCAAACCCTTTTATGTACTGAAGCATATTCAGATGGCCATTTCAATATTATGTGAATTAATTGCATAAAATGTCATTAATTTCAAATTAATGACATTTTATGCAATACTTGGACATAGAAGTATTTGTATATATATATATATATATATATATATATATATATATATATATATATATATATATATATATATATATATACAAATACTTTTATGAAAATTTAAAAAATAATATAGATTTAAAATATAGAATTGTTATTTTTGGTTTTATTACATGAAAAATTACGTTTTTTTACAAAAAACAAAAAAAAAGGAATTTTTATGTATTTTTATGACAATTTTGACAAATAAGTTAAAATTTTTCCAAATTAAATATTATTTTTGAAATTTTATATAATTTTGCTTCATTTGAGTACCAGGTTGACATACTTTTAAAAAACTTTTTTTTTGAAAATATTAGGGACTCATTAAATATTCGAGGGTCTTGAGGGACCCCTTAAAATATTTTTTATTCAAAAAAATTTTTAATCTAGTGTTTTTGTATTAGATAGAACACATTAAGGGGGTCTCTGCATATATTTTTCAAAAATGTTGTTTTTTGGGACACCCTAATATATATATATATATATATATATATATATATATATATATATATGTATATATATATATATATATATATATATATATATATATATATATATATATATATATGTATATATATAGACAGGAATGGTCTTGTATATGTGTGTATATGCAGGGGCATTGAGAGGAGGGGGAAATGGACAATATGTCCTGGTCATTTATTGATAATATAAAAAAATTTAGAAAAATAGGGGCGTCAAGGTTCTTGGTGCCCTGTATTTATGCACCTCTCTCTCTCTCTCTTTATATGTATATATATGTATATATTTATATATATACATATATATATATATATATATATATATATATATATATATATATATATATATATATATATACATACATATACATATATATATACATTTATATACATATATATATATATATATATATATATATACATATACATATATATATATACAATTATATACATATATATATATATATATATATATATATATATATATATATATATATATATTTATATGTATATATATATATATATATATATATATATATATATATATATATATATATATATATATATATATATATATAAAGTAATGGTCAAAATTATTGCACACCCTTTTAAAGATTGTTATGTAAAATTTTTGCATGCATCATATTGCTGAGAGGTACTGTATTTTTACTGTATTATACTGTATTTTTGAAATGCGTTTACATTAGTCATTTAAAATGTGCACATAAAATTAAAAATTTTGTTCATTATTCATCTTAGAAATGAACAATTCTACAAACATATACAAAAAATGTTAGTCAAATTTATAACATACTCACATTCACAGGTAATTTTGAAAGTGTGTATGATTAAATGCATTGACGCGTTGTTGTGTATGCTGTTTTATTTATCTACTAGTGTCATAGTTATTTAAAATAGCAAATCTTACCATTTTTCAAAGTTTTTTCAGTAATTTTAAAATTAAAACAAAGTTTTTTCAGTAAGTTTAAAATCAAAACAAATTAAAACAATGGGTCCCAAAGCAGTGAGCTCTAAGTGGTGACAACTTGTAAAAAACTTACTTCAACAGCAATTTAATATTGCTGATATTGCTAAATGTGCAAAAACTTCCAGAAAAGTTGTCTATGTATTTCTGATAAAATTAAATTGAACTTACAAATGAAAAATTGACCTGGTCAAGAACATCGTAGGTGCACTAATTTTACAGAAGACCGCTATATAGTGACACATGCTAAAAAAAATCATATTGATTCAAGTAGAAAAATTGGTATGGAGTTGAATGCTGCGAAAGAAAAAACCATTAGTGCAAGTTTGTTGTCATTTGTTAGAAAAAGGGTTGAAAAGTTGCACACAGAAATGGCGTTGTTATCGAAATAAGCCTTAGAAAAATAAGAGACTCACTTGGTGTAAAAATTGGACTCGAAATCAATGGCATCATGTGGTATTTTAGTGACCAATCACATTTTGAAGTCATAAACAGAAAGAATCGTAAGTTTGTACGTCATCTTCCCTATGAAAAAGATTTACCATTTAATTTTACAACAACAGCACAAAGTGGTGGTGGAACTATTTCTGTATGGGGATTTATTTCTGCAAATGGAATAGGTTTATTGAAGTTTTACGAAGGTCATTTTTTAGAGCTAAAGGATCTAACACTTCTTCATATTACATCAAATTCTAATGTTTTTTTTTTATCTAAAATGATGAACTTTAAAACATGATAGCTTTAAATGTATTTTCAATTTTCATTTAATTTTGTAAAAAGTTAAATGTTGTCCTTCAGATAAAAAGTTAAATGTTATCCTTCAGATAAAAAGTTAAATGTTATCCTTCAGATAAAAAGTTAAATGTTATCCTTCAGATAAAAAGTTAAGTGTTATCCTTCAGATAAAAAGTTAAATGTTATCCTTCAGATAAAAAGATAATTATAGCTTTTCATTCAACATTTTACTAAATTTTTATCATTCAATTTTTATTTTACATTTGTAATATAATTTTGACCAATAATAATAATAATAATAATAGTTTTTTCCAAATCGAAAAAAAAATTCCCCCACCAGTGCAGATGAAAATTTGGTCCCAGCTGTCTAAAAATGCAAAAAATTCAAGTTTTCACATTTATATTAGGGGTAGAGTCACTTGAAAATATTTCAAAAATACCATGAAAGTTATTTGTGTAGCTTGATCTATCTACTTTTAGATTATGTTTTGTTTTTTCGTAAAAATGATGAGAAGAATTGATCTTACCCATTTGCAATCATGTGTATATTTGGTTGGTTTTTATTTAATTTTTTTTTCTATATAGTTTAAAATATTTTTATAATTGTACATTTTTTATTCAAAGAAAGACTATTTTGTGGCTTTTATCCGAGATTTTTTATCAGTTGTTTTAAATTCTAAATAATGATAAGCTGCAGCCATTAAGTTTGCTTCTCCTTCATTTGTTTCTAAAAGCTTCAATGAAGTCTTGACTAGAATTAGAAGACCAGTGAATGAAGAGACTAGAACAAGAAGACCAGTGAAAATTTTTTTATAATCTGGAAGTGAGAGTGGGAGGAAGAAAGGAAGGAAGGGGGGGAGGGGGTAGAGGGAGAGGAGTTAATTTTTAAAATTTTTCATTTTTTTGTGTTAATTAAAATAATATCAACAAGCGATTGTTAAAAAAAAAATATCATTTTGAAGTTTTTCATGTTGGAAAATTAATTGAAGTTATAACCCATAACACAATTGCTTATTAAGAAAACTGTATCACAGAGGTTAAGCTATGTGTTAATTTTTCAAACATTTTACAATTAATATAGCTTCATGTCTATTTTTTTATGGATTAATGTATTGAAATAGAAGGTTGTCTCATGGTAAAAAATTTACCATGTTTGAAGAAAATGCTGACCAGCATATCAGATGTTTACTATATTATAGTAAAAAGCTTATAAATTTACAATTCATTCCAAATTTAAATTGACTTAATAATATAATAATATGTTATCATGATTATATCATGATAATATGATCATAATAATATGTTATCATGATTATATCAATATATAAATGTTTTTAAATACAATATCTTTAATGAATTCGTTTACTTTTGATTTTCCATTTAGAGACAAAGTTGTTGACTTAAAAAGGAATAGAAATAATTTAAACAAATGCAAAACCATTGAGACATAAATGTGGTTTTAAAAAAGGAAGATTTATTTAATAATAATAATAAAAAACTCATCATATTGAAAGATAAAGGACAAGTTTTAAAAAGTAGACAAGAAAATGTAAATTTTCTCAATGATCTCTTTTCTCAATGAAAATTGCATGTTCAAAAAACGTCGCACAAAAAAAATTTTGAAAATCAAAAAGTGAAGTAAAAAAAAAATTTAAAGGTTATAAGAGTTCATTAAGAAGCAAACAAAGGTTGGTTAGTAAGAAATTTGAGGAGGCAAAATGTTATGATACTTGCTGGTAAATGTTTATCTGTAAATTAATTACATAGATTATCTCTCAAGTTAGCTCAAACAGAAAAGCCTGCAAATTATGTAACAATTGAAGATTTTTTGAATCTGAAAACTGGTTTTTCTTTGATTTGTTAAAAATGACATTACTTTAGACAGAATGGCTGAAAACCAGTTCACCAAACTGAAACTTATTGAGGCTATGCCTATATATCACTATATATTATATACTTATTTCCTGATTATTAAAGATTTAAAAAGAATTTATCACTGGTCTTCTTGTTCGACATTACAATGCAGAACATGCTATTATTTCTAGTCAAGACTTCATTGAAACTTCTAGAAACAAAAGAAGACGGAGAAGCAAACTTTATGGTTGAGCTTATCATTGTTTAAAATTTGAAACAATTGATAAAAAATCTTGGATAAAAGCCACAAAACAGTCTCTCTTTGAATAAAAATTGTACAATTATAAAAATATTTTAAAGTATATAGAAAAAAAATTAAACAAAAACCTACCAAATATACACATGATTGCAAATGGGTAAGATTAATTCTTCTCATCATTTTTACGAAAAAACAAAACATAATCTAAAATTAGATAGATCAAGCTACACAAATAAATTTCATGGTATTTTTGAAATATTTTCAAGTGACTCTGCCCCTAATATAAATGCGAAAACTTGAATTTTTTGCATTTTTAGACAGCTGGGACCAAATTTTCATCTGCACTGGTGGGGGAATTTTTTTTTTGATTTGGAAAAAACTATTATTATTTTAAATTAATACAAGTATAAGTTCATCTTTTGCCGCTATGCCGTTTCTGAAAAAATGAAATGTGCTTTTTAGTCATACCCCTAATATATGTATATATATATATATATATATATATATATATATATATATATATATATATATATATATATATATATATATATATATATAAGTATATATATAAGTATATATATATATATATATATATATATATATATATATATATATATATATATATATATATATATAATTAGTAAAAAACACTTATCTAACTTTTATCTTCTACTCGGAGTTTCACCATCGCTGGATCATCAGGAAGCTTCCTGATGATCCAGCGATGGTGAAACTCCGAGTAGAAGATAAAAGTTAGATAAGTGTTTTTTACTAATTAATTATTTCTCTGTTCATTAAGAACATTGAGCACTCTATTTGTAAAATACACTAACATAATTTACATATATATATATATATATATATATATATGTATATATATATATGTATATATATATATATATATGTATATATATATATATGTATATATATATATATATATGTATATATATATTTATATATATATATATATATATATATATATCTATATATAGACACACCTACACAGATAATTTTATATGTATTCTACAAAATAGAATGCTCAATGTTTTTAAAAGAACAGAGAGCAAAATAGTATGCTCAATGTTCTTAAAAGAACATTGAACATACTATTTTGTAGAATACGTTTAGAAGTCAAACTTTTTTCATTTTACACTGTTTTTCATCAATTAAGACTCATCAAAAATGTATGTTCAAATTAGTAAAATTTCAATTTATACCAAAAATTAAATTACAGGAAGTCATAAACGTCTTAACTACTGTAAATTTTCACACATATGCTGACACTATTATAAAAAGAATTCTTTAGAATTGTTTACTTTTTCATTTTTTTTTTAAATATTTTTTAAAAAGGGGGATTTAATATAATTATTTTTTTGAGCTCACTTATTTTTATAGTTTTTTAGGAAAAATTTATTTTTATGTCTGCATTAAGAAATCAATTTCTATTTTTTGTTTAATAAATATACTTAGTTCGCATGTGTAATTATTTCAAATTTTCTTGTAGGCATAATATGTATTTTTTGGAAATATTATATCCAGGTGTTGTTTTAAGGATGGATCAATTCAATATAAAATCATCAATAATTTTATCTTTCAATTCCCATATGTATTTTGACAGCATGGTGTCTTATGAATACTTTGTATTTTAAAGCGTTGTTTATGGTTGGCAAAACATTTTTTCCATTCACTCTCTGTTAAGCCAATATAAGGGATTATCTTTTTCCGGAAAATGCTGGAATTTTGAATATTTAACACAAATTTTAGTTTTTCTGGATATCCAAAATGTTTTCCATACATACAAGTTTAGGTAAATATTTTTGTAATATGTTTGTTTTTTAAGCTTTTTCACTCATCACTTATATGAAAGTCAAGAAGAAAAAAAAATGGAAACAACTCAGCAAAAAGGAAAATTAAGTGGAAAATTAGGGGTAAATATATTCCTGATTTTTTGCAGATATTTTGCCCAAACAATTTTCCGGATTTTTAAAATATGACCTAAATGATCTATATAATATATTGTTTATCAGGTTCATTCTTAAAGAAAACAACGCATTTATATACCATTTTTTTGATAAACATTTTCCACTCATTGGACAATTGCTTTTTTGGTTTACAATTACAATTTTCTGTTGTTTTTACATTTAGGATTTTTTATTTACCAAAGCATTATTGTGACCTTTCATAATTCTTTCCATATTTTTGTGCAACTGTAGCGAACTTTAATTGTATTTTGATTAAAAATTTTATGTAATCTATTAAAGGGCGGGAGGTGTTTATCAACCAATTTTAAAAACACTTTTACTATGTTAGCGAAAACATTTTTGCTTTATGAGGGGGGGGGGGGTTGAACCAAATTACATTTCAAATGGAAAGCATATTTTTTCTTAAAACCAAAAACAAACACAGATGATGTATGTAGTAATAAATATGAGGTTATAATTATTGATTTAAAACAAAAATTACTCCACCTTTTATACCTGATTTTGAAAATGACCTATTGCACTTAATTATAATAATAAAGTTTCTGCCTATAAATAAGAATTTCAAAAAGATTTAAAGCTAGATATTAATTAAATCAAACACTAATACTTTGGCTTTTGCTGATAAAATAAATAATATTTACCAACTCACAACAGAAAACTATGAAAAATTTTATGCAACAATATTACTAATTCTTATGAGAAAGCCCCTGAAAATTTGGAAAATGCAATTAATTTAGAAACCCAATGTATTGCTAAAAAGATAAACCTCGAAAACTAAGTTGAATCAACTACCCCTGCCCTAGCTTTCGTAACGCTTAAAGATCATTAACTAAATTTTCAAAACAAACTTCCTTGTAGGTTATCGGTTCCCTCAAAAAGTAAGATTGGACATGTAAGGAAAATTAAAGTGGGTAAAATTTTTTCATTCTTAAATAACAAACACTTAATCTCTTATCTTGAATCTAATAACTTACTTTCTCAAGGTTCAATCCTTGGCCCTATACTCTTTTTAATTTACATTAATGATCTTCCAGATATTCTGACATCTAAGGTGGCATTGTTAATATGATATTACCATTTATTCTTGTCATGATAAGAAGCCAACACTCTCTGATTGCTTGGAGGGGGCATTTGAGCTTGAAAAGGATCTCACTTCTGCTACAGCATGGGGCTTACAGTGGCTGGTGAACTTTAATTCAGATAAAACCTAATTTTTTTCAGTCAATCGTTATCGCAATAAGTTAGATCTTCCTATATTTATGAAGGGTAATATACTCGATAAGTCATCTACCCTTTATCTTCTAGGATTAACTCTTACTTCTGATCTTTCTTGGAAACTATATATCAAATCCGTTGCAAAATTAGCATCTGCTTAGGTTGCATCTCTTTATTGAGCTCAACACTTTCTTACTGCGGATTCTATTCTCTATCTCTATAAATCTCAAATCGGGCTTTGTATGGAATACTGTTGCCGTGTCTGGGTCAGATCTTCTAATGATGCGCTTTTAGACAAGGTGCAAAAGCGCATTGTAAACATAGTTGGACCTGCTCTAGCAGCAAACTTCAAACCATTATCACATCGTCGCAATATTGCTTTTCTTTCTCTTTTCTACAAATACTATAATGGACACTGCTCTAAAGAGCTAGCGTCTCTTGTGCCATCTACTAAAATTCATTCTCCTGTTACTTGTCATTCAATTAAGTCTCATCCTTTTTCTGTGACTGTTTCTAAGTGTTCCAAAAACTCTAATTCGTCTAGTTTTTTTCCTCGAACATCAGTCCTTTGGAATTCGCTTCCTTTATCTTGCTTTCCTGATTCATATAATTTACAATCTTTTAAATCGTCTGTCAATCGTATTCTTGCTCTACTATCTTCATATTTTCTCTTTCAGTAACTTCCAACTCTAATTTGTGGTTGCATGCAGCCTTGTTGGAAGCGAAGATGTTTAAAAAAAAAATTAATTATATTCAGTGGAAAAATACCACTGATGTTATAAAGTTATTTAAGTCGTCATTATCTTGCTCTATAACCTTCATCTTTTTTCTTTCAGTAACAGTGGTTGCTTGCAGCCTTGTTTGAAGTGAAGATGTCAAAAGAAAAAAAAAAATTGCTTCTCCATAATCGAAAATAGAAATGACTGTATATTTATTCAATTTGACATTATGATTTTTACCCCTCAAAAACTACAGATATTTTACATAAAACAATTGAATTTGCAAAAAGCCAATTTGAATAATAAAACATTGTAAAAAAAACCTTGCTTTATTATAATAAGGAAACTTGAAAAAAGAAAAACAAACATGGCTGCTTTGATGTAACAATGGGCAGTTATGATGGAGCAGAAATTTTTGAGTTTGTTGGACTATATATTAGATTTATTAAGTAAAATAATCAATATTAATGATTTGAGCCTTTATTGCAATGACAATTTAATAGTTTTGCGTAAATCTGGTCCACCTCTCCATAAAGTTAGAAAAGACATAAAAAAATTTTAAAATATTGGCTTTCAAATTGAAATAAACATGAATTTAAAAATTGTGAATTTTCTTGATGTCACATTTAACTTCTCTGAAAATTTATATAAGTCATAAAAAAAAGCAAATGATGAATTATTGTATAATAATATTAGCTTAAATCATCCACCCCAAATTCTAAAACAAATCCAAATTTCAACTAATAACAGGCTAAACCAAAACTCCTTTGATGAAAATGTATTCAATTCCTCTAAACGAATTTTTGAAGATGCCCTTAAAAAATGTGGATTTCAAAATTTTGAATTAAAATTTGACCCTGAAAAAAAGAATACAAAAATAGAACTAGAAATTTAATTTTTATTTTATATAAAAAATATCTTTTGAATTAATACTTTCAGTTAAATTTTTATCTTAATAAATATAATATTTATTTAGTTTATAATTTTACCTTATTAATTATTATTTTTATTTAAATCTAAATGTTTAAATAAGTATTAAAACGCTTAAGTTTTTTTAATTATTTAAATTAAATTTATTTATATTTCTAAAATATATTAGGAGGTAAGGAGGTAATAATCTTTACAAGTTGTTGACATAATTAATGGTCAACCCACTTTTATAGAGAGTAAAATGTTTTTTAACTCTGTTTTTATCTTTATTTAGAATTTAAATCAAACATTTGTTTTTTAAAACCATCATGTTAAGTCATTAAAAGGTTTAAAATGATTAAAGTTGAAGTTGAAGAAATAATGCATTTTTAATTGCTAGCGCCTAATTATTATTGTTTAGTTGTAAATTTTTATACAATGAATTGAGTTTATAAGTGTTATTCATTTCTATCTTTTTTATTGGTCTTTAGATAACCGTCTGATGAAGGTTTATAAAAATAGAATAGCTAAAATTTTGTATTTAGCAAGTATATATCAAATATAAGTAGTTAATCAGTACTTAAAAACCTCAAATAATATTATCTAAAAATATAGTTATATCAATTTTTTCTAATATTGATATAATTATTAAATTTTTTAAATAACATACATAAATGTTTACAATACAAAAAAAAAATTAACATTTTCAAATATTTATTATTAAGGCTGTGCAACTCTTCAAAAATATATGTTCTGCATTTGGTGGTATTGTTACTCACAACATTTTCTACTAATTTCTTGTTTGGTATTTATTAAGTTCAAGTGCATTAGTTTTTTTCCTATAACTTTAAACATGTTAAAAGCTAAAAATCTATCAGTTATTTTGTTAAAAAGTCTTTTATTATTAATCTTTAGTTTAGGTAATTAGCAGGAGAAGTAAAAATATAATTATAATAGCTGAAGTTCTTCTTTAAAGATATTTTAAAACATCTTTTTATTTATTTAATTTTTCTTGCTCAACGCCCTTGGTTTCACACTTGTGTGGTTTCAATGGGTTTCTATGATGCTATTTTGTGCTATGATGCCATTTTTTTATTTAAATATGAGATGGAAAAGTAGAGGCTTTCAATCAAATTCCTTTTTAGCATTAGCCTGTTTTGCATAGTAAGCGACCGGGGCTATGACCGGGGCCAGGTATATGATAACACATAGCTACGACCGGGGATGAGTTTATGATTAGTGCTGCATTAATATTGATAGATCCTATAAAAATGTTATTTTTGATTAAAATTTATGATATGAGTTATAATTAAAAACAATACTTTTATAGGATCTATCAATATAAATGCAACCCCTGTCATAAACCCGGCCGGGGCTGCATTAAAATTGATAGATCCTATAAAATATTGTTTTTAAATAAAATTCATATCATAAATTTTAATTAAAAATAATATTTTTATAGGATCTATCAATATTAATGCAGCCCTATCATAAACCTGGCCCTGGTCATGGCTATGTGTTATCAAACCTAGCCCCGGCCCTGGCCCCGGTCGCTTACTAGTTTTGCAGACCAATACAAGTGTTTTTATTATAATGCCATCACTGGGTTAGTTGCCATCCAAAGTTTACAAGCTTTTCCTACTCATACTCACTATTGTAGGTAAGTTGTCTTCTTGATTAAGGAGCCTCACCTGCCCCAACATAGAACCGATATAGAATCAACATCAATATTAACATTATAAACACCAAAATTAACATCATTTGTATCAAGTTAATGTGAATTATCTTAAATCTTTAGCGTACGATTTAGCAAAAGAGCAGAAGTTAAATTTTGGTGATGATATTGCTTCATCATTACGTGCTGCAAAGAAAAAGGTTGTTTTATGCATTTTTTTTTTTTTTTTTTTGCATTCCAATTTTTTTTTAGTGTCTGTTACATACTAAAAAGTGAAAAACAATAAAATTTTATGTCAATAGCGATGGTCGTTGTTAGAGGAAAAAAGAATTCAAGAAGAAATTGAGTTACAATCTTACTTGCAAAAACTAATACTTGAAGAAAAAGAAAGGTTAGCAAATTTTTCTGTTTTGGCTAATTAAAAAAACAAAACAATTAATACACAAAAAGTTGGAGTCCGTTATTATTCATTATCGTCATTTGTTGCTCGGATCTTAGATATGATTATTGTTTGATCGGATCTTAGATATGATTAAATTTAATGATACATTTTTAATTTGAATGGTATCTTTCCAATGATAATAAATTTGATTCATTGATTGGATGACATTGTTATAATTTGAAAAAATAAAAATTATTATTTTTTGGTAAAACTATGAATTTTGAATTTTATTTTTTGACTTTCTGCTTAGAAAACTTCAAACAGTTGTTGAAGGAAGTGAAAATGCCTCTCTGATTGAGGCTGACACTGTGAGATTTTTTTGAATCTATTTTTTATGACTAACAACATTAAAATTTAATGTTGTGAAATCTTTTATATATTTTTTGAAATCTTAAATATTTTATCGTTACTTTGTTTTTCTAGAAAAAGCGTTTGTTAGAATTAAATAGTTTGTTTGCACAAGTAGATGAAAGAAGACAGGTATTTAGTTTTTTAAATCATATTTGTTTTATTAGAATTTTCAAGCTTGTATTATAAGAGTGTGGATGCCAAATATTTTTATTGAAGATAATATTAAAGTGAAAATCAATTGTTTTTTATTACTTTAGCTAATTTATTTTTTAATGTTTATTTGAATATATATCTCGGAATTAGGTAAAATAGGGTTGGCAAAAAAAAGCCAACCTAAAAATGTAGTAAGTTTTCTTAAATGTAGTAAGTACTTCTACCACTACCATTTTCTACTGTTGCTGCTACCTCTCTACATGCTGATACCTAAATTGCTTTATTATTTTCTAACAAACGTTGCTTGATACAACATTTTTTCTAATCTGTCTAAGATTATGCCTCTTTTTCTTGTCTTGCTAGAGTCACACCACACATTCATCTGATCATTTTCTCTTTGAGCAAATACTACACCATATAAATACTAAAGTTTATATAACAATAAAAGGATATTGTATGATGACATCTAACTATTTTGATGCTATTTATTAGCTAAAAAAATAGCAAACATATATGTTTATATCCATAATATGTATGCATAAAGTGCATCTTATAAACTTTTATTCCTTCTGGAATAAAAGTTTGGAAGCTTTTATCATTACTCTTCAATTTTAAGTCAAGTCTCATTCTACTCCACATTTTCTCATTCTACTCCACATTTTCTCATTCTACTCCACATTTTCTCATTCTACTCCACATTTTCACAATCTACTCCACATTTTCTCATTCTACTCCACATTTTCACAATCTACTCCACATTTTCTCATTCTACTCCACATTTTCACAATCTACTCCACATTTTCTCATTCTACTCCACATTTTCACAATCTACTCCACATTTTCTCATTCTACTCCACATTTTCACAATCTACTCCACATTTTCTCATTCTACTCCACATTTTCACAATCTACTCCACATTTTCTCATTCTACTCCACATTTTCACAATCTACTCCACATTTTCTCATTCTACTCCACATTTTCACAATCTACTCCACATTTTCTCATTCTACTCCACATTTTCACAATCTACTCCACATTTTCTCATTCTACTCCACATTTTCTCATTCTACTCCACATTTTCTCATTCTACTCCACATTTTCACAATCTACTCCACATTTTCTCATTCTACTCCACATTTTCACAATCTTGAGCAGTTGCTTTATTAAACATTAATCATTTTTTTCATCTTTTTTACAAAAACATCTCTCTTAAAAACAAATGTCCTTTTATTATTGCAAGAAGCCAATGTAAAAAAGTCCTGTCTGATGTTAAGCTCTGTTCTTCTCATTTTACTAAATCTTGTATCTTATCTCAGATATTAGGTTCTAGAGACTTTTGGTTAGTCTTCAACAGTGTCATTAACTAAAGTAAGTCTAACATTTAATTTCTAATTCATGGGTCAAATCTTTTTACTTTTCCCCAGAATAAAGAGTTTTTTGCAAAGAAATCTTACTCTAATTTGACTCTTGAATATAAGGCCATACTCTTCCTGACAGTTAAACAGATTAAACCATTGTTAAACATCAAAATCACTCTAGCTTTCAATGCTAAAGTTAATTCTCAATTAAACAATTTTACAGTTAGTACTCATGAAATCTAAAGTGGCTCTATTTGCTGACCACTCAACCTTATACTTTGTCTTGCCAAATAATCTTCACTTTTTGGTTGCTTAGCTGATTTTAAACCTGATCTCTCTTTTGTAGCAGCCTAAGGCTTGCAGTGGTTTATGGATTTAAATTCTGGACTTAAAGTCCACAGTTTTTTTTAGACAACAAAAGTCATTTATTTACTGCAAAAAAATATTGCAATATTGTTGGCATTCCTATATTGACAAATAACAACCCTCTTATTTTCAGACAAAGTCTAAAAACACATTGTAAATGTAATTAGACCTGTTTTATTTGCCAAGCTTGAGCCACTCTCCCATTGTTGTAAGGTTGCATTTCTTACTTTTTTCTACTAATACAATCATGGTCAATGCTCAAACCAGCTATTATATCTATAAAGATAAACCAAAACTCATTCTTGCTTGGCTTTTTATTCAACAAGTTGCATCCTTTTACTGTATCTGTCCTTTCATGCAAAAAAAACTTTTATTAATCCACTTTTTTTTCTTGAACATCAAAAAAACCTTATAACTCTTACCCATCTTCATGTTTTTCTTTTTTATACAACTTACAAATTTTTAAGTCTTCAGTTATACAATTCCTATATTTTAAAGTAATTCATAACTTAATAGTGGTTGCTTGCAATCTTGTTGAAAATATATAAATGTATGTCAGTATTTCATAAATAGTAAACATAATTAGCATAAAATTATAATATATTAAGTATTATAAATTTTTTTCAAGCTCCGGCTATCAACCCCTGCTAAATCTTATAATTTTGCCAGGGCCAGGTTTACAAACAGTCTGATTTTTAGCAGGGGCTCCGGTCACTTAAAAAACAAAATAATAATGATATTTTAAAATATTTATTATCTTTAATTATTTATATATCTTTAATGTTTATTAAACATATATTTTAAATCAATAATTATCATTAATATTTATTACATATAGATAAGTAAATTAATAAGTTTAAAATATTTTATTCAGAAGCGAGATGTTCCCGATCAACTTTGTGGAAAGATAAGCTTTGAAATCATGAAGGATCCTGTAATAACACCCAGTGGAATAACGTATCTTTTATTTTTGATTTGTGGATTGTTATATAGCTTTTTTATTTTGTTTAGCTATTGTAGCAGTATATTCTTATTTCTATGAATTTAACAAGTTAAATTTATTGAAACAGTAATATACTGTTTTTGTTTAAAACAAGTTTTTAAATTTTTACTTATGCATTGTTTATTTTTAAACAGCTAAAGGCTCAGGTAGAAATGAGTTTTGTAACAGGTTGTGTAGAGTTTGAAATTGCTTTTTACAGCTTTTTTATTAGTTTTTAATATTTTATTTTAGATTAGTTAGATGTTTTTATTACTTTATTTTATTACCTATTTCTACAAAATATAAGTCCCCATATACAAAATGTATTAGTGTTCCTAATACTGCGCAATGTAAATGTCCCTAGTTCTATAAAGTGTAAACGTCCTAATTTTAGAAAATATTACTTATGATTAATATTCGACAAGAAACGACACTTAAATTTTGTTCTTTATATTAATTATTACTTATATTAATTGTATTCCTAATTATGGAATGGTTTTGCAAGGTGCTTTTTGAACACTTTTTTTAACCTACTAAAAGTATATGTAACAGGTAAATTTAATTGCTAAATTAAAAAAAAGAGATGAATCATTAAAGCCAATACCAAGGAATAAATTATTAAAGCCAAAGACCAATATTATAAAATACTCAGAATACTCTTAACTATATAGCTTAAAAAGCTATTTATTTAGCAAAAAAAACCATTGGACCTCTTAGTGGTGATTAGCTAAGAACTTTTAAGCAACATTAGTTTTTTTTTTAAAGCAACATTGGTTTTGTTTTTAAAGCAACATTGGTTTTGTTTTTAAAGCAACATTGGTTTTGTTTTTAAGCAACATTAGTTTTGTTTTTAAGCAACATTAATTTTGTTTTTAAGCAACATTAGTTTTATTTTAAGCAACATTGGTTTTGTTTTTAAAGCAACATTGGTTTTGTTATTAAGCAACATTAGTTTTGTTTTTAAAGCGCATTGGTTTTGTTTTTAAAGCAACATTAGTTTTGTTTTTAAAGCAACATTGGTTTTGTTTTTAAGCAACATTGGTTTTGTTTTTAAGCAACATTAGTTTTGTTTTTAAATCAAATCAATCAAATCAAATGTATTCTGAAATAGATTTTACATTTCATGGAATATTTACATATAGTACAAGTACTAATTTTAAGTAAACACCATAATAAGAAACTAAAACACCAAACTAAAAAACCAAAAACACAAAAAAATGTAAAACAGTACAATACTTGAACGAAAAACTTTTGGAATAATAATTAAGTAAGAAGTTTGATAAATTTAGGACAAGATTCAAGTTACTATTATACATCTATCTAGCATAAAAGACTTTTATATACCTAATTAAAATATAGCAATAAAAGAGAAGTAGATTATAATAATATACAGCAACAACATAGTAAATAATATAGTAATATAAGTAACAGTAATAATATTAGGCAATAATAATAAAAACTCAAGTAATTGGCAATAATAATCAAAACAATAATAATACTAACGATAAAGATAACAGTTCTATTAATAATAATAATAATAATAATAATAATAATAACAATAATATTAGTAGTAATAATAACAACAATAGAAACAATAATAATAATAACAATAATAAAAAATAGCAATATTTATAATAGTGAGAGTTGGAAATAGAATATAAATAGAATATTTGATATTAATTTGAGAAAAGGTTAAGAAAGAGCAAGTATTAGTAGTAATAAATCAGCATTGAAATGAAGAAAGTAGTAGAAAAGAATTTTAGAAAAGATCAAGTATTAGTAGTTATAGACCAGCATTGAAGTGAATAAGGTTAAGATGAATAGTAGATAGTTAGCAGTAGAGTAGCATAGAAATTAGGAAAAATACTTGTTTAATAAAAAATTTAATATACTATTTTTGAATTTGGAAAATGTAGAGAAAGTATTAAAGTAGAATGTAGAAATTGGGAAAAAAGGGAATGTATTAAAGTAGAATGTAGAAATGTATTAAAGCAACATTGCTTTTGTTTTTAAAGCAACATTGGTTTTGTTTTTAAGCAACATTAGTTTTGTTTTTAAGACAACATTGGTTTTTTTTTAAAGCAACATTGGTTTTTTTAAAGTAAGATTGGTTTTGTTTTTAAGCAACATTAAACCTGAATAAATGAATCTATTGTAGAAGATTACTCAATGTTTTTTGGGGTAAAAAAGTTTTTTTTAAATAAACTTTTTTGTAAATCTTTGATATTGGTATTAATGTGGTGTTACTAACATGTTGATAGCTTTACCAACATGTTGATACTGTTACTAAGATATTATTAGCTTTATTTGCATCTAAAAAAAAGGTACTCAATAATATAAAGCATAAATAAATGAGAAAACTCAAGTTCTACTTATGTATTTAAAAAAAATTTTTATAAGAAAGTTGTATTGACTTCTCTTTCAACCTTAATTTAAAGAAAGATATGACAGAAAAGATATAGAAGAACATTTACAGGTTTTCTTTATTTACTATATATATCTTACTATATTATTTTATACTATATTATACTATATTATTTTTTTACTATATTATACTATATTACTATATTATACTATATTACTATATTATACTATATTATACTATAATATGCTATATTATACTATATTACTATATATATACAGAATTTATTTATTCTAATTGGTTATAAATTATATAAAGTTGTATTTGGTTATTTTGGTTATTTTAATTACACTTTGGTTACTGGACATCTTGTGTCACCTACTGTGCTCCACAGTGGGCTCGTAGGTGGGTGATCCACAGTGGGCTAGTAGGTGGGTGATCCACATTGGGCCAGTAGGTGGGTGATCCAAAGTGGGCTAGTAGGTGGGTAATCCACAGTGGGCCAGTAGGTGGACAAAATAAGAAAAATTTTAGATGTTTAATCTCTAAAACTTACTTAGTTTTAGTTTCTATATATATTAAAAGAAATTTATTCATATTTCATTTATATGATATCCCTTAGTTACTAGAGTGCTGAGCATTTCAATATTTAAAAAAAAGTTTATAATTATTTAAAAGTTATTTTGGTGAGATCGAGGTTGTATGATGTGTCAATTAAATATGTTTATTCAAAACACCATTGGTACATGTTGTTTTAGAGTATTCAGAGATAAGAAAAAACATTTTGTTGCATAAATTTGTCATAGCATGTTATTTCAAAATACTTTGAAGATCACAAATTAAAAAAAAAATCTTCAAGAAAATGTTTTTTTGCTGTACTAATGATTGACACAATTTGCCATGTGCTGTATAATATTTATATATGTTTAAATTTGGTTGCTTTGATACCTAATCTTGCATAGCAACAACCTATTTTTACATCAACCTATTTTTACAACTAACTTATCCCAATCTCATTTATTGTGTGGTGTAAAAAATGTGAATAGTCTTGATATTTTCAATACAGGTTATACTTACAAAGAATTCAATGATAAATCCATATTTTTACGATGATTTTGCAGCAACAACGGCAATAGCTGTTTGTTTATATGCGTGTTTTTGGAGCATATGAACAAACAGATTAAGTTCTGGGTATTACCCATAGGACTTATTAGTGTTGTCTATGTGAAATTTGCCAAAAAATTTACTGTTAAATTTTGAAAAATTACTGTCTGTTAAATTTAAGATGATGTTAATTGTTGAATAAAACTCATGGATGACTTAGAGCCTAACCAGATGTGCAATCAATATGTTGAGATATTTGAACGCAAAGTTTGAAAACTTTCAACAAACATTTTTCTGCCCAACAAAATGGAAGTACTTGCAGCCCAGTGCACTATAAAATTTTAGGTATATTGATGTATGCAAAGGAATACTACATAATTCATTTTTTAATATGATCACTTTTTACTCAATTTTGTTGTATAAACAAAGTTTGAAAAATATTCGAAAAAGCTTCATTTTATCATATGTATTATAGTTATTAAAATAGATACTATGTGAAATGTACGTATAAAATAGTGCATAAATCGAGAAATGTACTTATAAAATTGCATATAAATCGTAGAATAAACATTTAAAACTAAAACTTTTTCAAAACTTGCAACATGAAAATTTGGTTTTGAAAAGGTACAAAAAAGTCTCCATTAAAATAATATTGGGACAATATGGCAGGACTGCAGCTAAACTGGTGTGGCCAATACACTACATTGGTGTCAATGAATGTAAATTGTAAAAAATATGAATTTAAAAAAGAATATTTAGCCTTAAATAAAAAAAAACCTATTACCTTTGATTGTTGCTTATTTTTTGATCCCCAGTAAATTCAATAAAGTCTAATTTGCAAAATTTTTTGCCTTTAGCTTTTAAATAATGCTCTTCAATGAGGAACGTTCATTATTTTGGACATCCACGCCAAAAAGTATAAAGTAGGCATTAGGTCCGTCCTAAAGACATTTTCAAAAAGGATTGGCGTATCTGTTTTTTGCCAACTAACAACTTAAAAAAAAAGGTCATTGTTTACTGACATTTGCCAACTGTCACCCAAAGGTCTAAACCTGCCAACTAACTTTAAAAAAAACTTTTTGTAAAGCGGTTAGACACCCCACTATTCCGGCTCTGGAAGGCATTGTATTTTGTCTACATTTTTTGTTTTCAGTGGAATATCGAGAGACATATTTTGAAATGATATATTGAAGTGAAGGTAAATACGGCTGGTTGGTTGAAAACTAGGTTCCATACCTCGTTTCTGTGCCCAAGAAACAGGGTATGGAACCTAGATAGATATGCCCAAGTTGATTTGGACAATGCCCAAGTACTCAAAGCAAGTAATCTTTGTCTGATATGTTGAAGTCGTGGAAGCAACTAAATCATAGCACATAAATGTTTTCCTAAACTTTTCTGAAAATTTTTTTTTTTCTTTTTAAACGAAAGTTTACCTTTTCAGATTTAAAATTTAGCGGTAAATATAGCCCTATTATAAAATTAGTCCAGAAAAATTGAATTCTAGCCCACTGTGTGGTTAACAATTGTTAGGTATTTATTTATTAAAAGTAATATTAATGATAATAACTTTAATAAATTTAAAGTTTTGTGATTAAATTCTTAATAACAAACAGAACCTTTTTTACTATGGTAGGGGAAAGGCGTCTATGATGGCATAGCGCCAATGATGGCATACCGGTCATATTTTCATAAATATTGGTTATGGCAAAAAAGGGATTAGACCAACATGTCTATACTGACTTTACATTAATTTTAGTAATAATACGTCCCTTATGCACAAATTTTGCTTTTATAATCAACAAAAATCGATTTTGGGATGTGCTGTTGTATTTTTAATCCCTATAAATATTTAAGATTGTGATTTTATTATCAACTGTGCAGAAATGAAATTTTCATGCATTTTATTTCCAAGTTTTTTGCATTTAGTAGAATACTTATTTTGATTTTATCTTTTGAACAAGGCAGACATAGCTTGTTTAAATGAAAATGATGATTTCTTCCTATGATGGCATACTGACGAGTTAGGTGTGTTGCAATATTGACGAGTTGAGAAAACATTTTTTCTTTCATAAAAAATTTTTTAGTGAAGTAAAAGGAATTTTTACTTCACTAAAAAATTTTTGGTTCAAAAAACACATAAAACGCAATATCTCTTATGCGCATGCGCAAATTCTACACTGCTGCTGTATAGCACGAAAGGGTTAATTAGAATGATTAAGCGTAATTTCTGGCATTTCTGAGGGAAGACTCTAAGTTCAAATGAAATTGTCAAGTTACCCTTGATGCTAACCAGCCCCATCCTCCCCTATGACATCATAGGAGCAGTAGTTGCCTTTGATGGCATACTTGTGTTTTTTTTTAAAAATAAAAATAACTAATATAACAATAAAACTGGTAAAAACTCTTGGGGTAATAATTGTTCTACATGTAATAAAGAATGTATTCATATCAAAACTTTTGTTCATGGTCTACAGGATACTGAATAATGAAGCTTCAAAGTTAAGTGTGCCATCATAGGCGCCTTTCCCCTATATTTTATTTATATAATAATATAAATTTTCTTACTTAAACACGCAAGTTTTTTAATTGATTACAAAATTTTTAAAAATCTTATTACATATTATATACTTGTTATATATTACAGCGTGTTGGCCATTTTGACCCTGTTACACGAGCGCCATTAAACGTCAATCAGCTTATCCCGAATCTTGCAATGAAAGAAGTTGTCGAAGAATTTCTAGAAAAAAACGAATGGGCAGAATATTATTAAACAAAGTAATGATTTGCACGCAGAGATTGATAATTAGTAAGAAGATTTGTAGTCAGCGGTTATTTATCACGGTCTGATAGCTAGTTTGGCTTTAATTAGCTTTAACAAAGCAGTAATAGTTAAAACCTTGACAATAACATTATAGAACAGTCACATTTTCTATTTAAAAGGGATAATTGGTATTTATTTTGGTTCTTAAAGTCTTTTTCTGTTTTTTATGTTTCATATTGATTATAGGTTGTTTTTTTTTTTTTCAATTTAATTTTCAATCAAAGTATAATCAGTGTTATAATTGCAATTTTTCATTATTACATACTGGTTTTTTGTAATGAAATTATTATATACTGGTTTTTTTTGTAATAAAAGCTATTTTGTGTATAAAATTGAACAATACAATTACTTGAACATTTCTACAATTTGTTTTTGCAAACTTTAAGCAACTACATTGTTGATATTTTGTATATGCAAGAAAAATTTATATATAAATTTTTTTCCGAACTTGTTTGCTTTGTTTCATCTTTTTATTATTTTTCCTTTTAAAAGGACTGTTAGAAAAAAAACCCACTCCTTGCAGTGACTGGTCCAGCATTTCTTGGTCTTCGAGATACCTTCCAGACATAGAACAAACTCTAAACATTTGTATGTTTATACTTATGTCAAATAATGATGCTTTGCAAAAAATTGCGATATCAGAGGCTGGGAACAAAAAAGCACTAAAATTCCCCCCAAACGCGAGGGCAACAGGTTTATAAAATATTTTTTGTATTATTTGACTTAAATTCATCGATAAATTTTAAATTTCAAAGTATTATCTCTCAGCGTTCAAAAATCATGACCATATAAATGTTAAACCCCCTCAATTTGAGGGGTTACTAGATCCGTCACTGCCTCCTTGGCTTTTTGAAAATGATTTTTTTTTGTTTATCAATATTTTTAACACAACATGTATTTTGAAAAGTAGGAAGTAAATTAAGTTAAATCGGCAGGTTGTTTAAAAATTATTTTAATTTTTTTATAAAATTGAATCGGGCTACATAGGTTAAGATAGGATAAGACAATTTCAAAACAATAAGACAGTATGAAATAATTTAAAAAAAAAAAAATGATTTAAACTTTAAATCACCGTCCAAAAAAGTTATCTGGATCCACCAAATTATAAAACCTAAAAACTGCCCTTCTTGCTTTATCGATTGTCTAGATCGGCCCTTTTTCTTTCCTTATGCTAAACTACTACTACACTAGGGTGGAGCGGATATCCTTACATTAGGGTGGAGTTTATATAGCTATAAAATATTATTTATTTCTGTTACACGAGCACCTTGAAATGTTAATCACCTTTGTACAATCTTGGAAATAACGTATGAGCAGGGTATTTTTAAAAATAAAAAAAATTTGTTTTTTGATTAAAATTATTATTTTGGCAAATAAAATAGTTTCTGCTCAACAATCTTTTTTTTTGTTTTATAAAGTTAATAATTTAATTATATATGTATATATATATATATGTATATATATATATATATATATATATATATATATATATATATATATATATATATATATATATATATATATATATATATATATTCTAATATTCTTTTTTTATATTATAAAGAAAGGTTATTAAAAACAATTTATTCAGCTTTTTTTTAGTACCGATGTCGACATAATTTAAAAAGAAAATTTGTCACTTCTATTAACCACACGTCTATTATCTTAAGTCCTATAAAACGATTATCTGATTTTAAAACATATTTAATATCATCTGATTTTAAAACATATTTAATATATATATATATATATATATATATATATATATATATATATATATATATATATATATATATATATATATATATATATATATATATACAGTATTGGACAAAACATTTGCAACCAACATCGAACAATGCTAAAAAGTGTTCCTTATTTTACATGTCTTAAAAACAAAACGAACTATACTACCACAGCAAACAGTTCAGGAGTCTGGAGTCATAGCATGCCATGACATGAGCAATCAGCTGACAGGTGACAGCACACAGGCAGAATTTCGTTGACAAGTGCCATTTTGCAGCGGACAAAACAAGTGCAACTTTTTTGGTTTGTTTCATTTTTTTTAAGTCTGGTCCGTGTCAACGTCACGGAAGTTTTTTAATAATTAAAGGAAGTATCCAGAAGTTTCCAGAAGTTTCCAGAAGCATGCAGAAGCTTCCAGAAATATCCAGAAGAAGCATCTGGAAGCATCCTAGTAGCATCCAGAAATATCCAGAAACATTCAGAAGCATCCAGACGCATCCAGAAGCATCGAAAAGAAGCATCTAGAATCTTCCAGAACAGGTTCACACAAGTTCATTTTACTATATAAGAGACATGTAAATCGACATGTAATTTAGTCAGTATATGGAAGTCAATCAGACAGTATTATCAAGACAGTTTATCGAAGTGAGTTTTATCAAAGGGTTTTATCAAAGAACATCAATACAAGAAGTGAAATACAACAAGTGTTTCATTACATCAATACAGTCCACATCCAACCAAGACGTTGTGTTCCACAGAGCATTATTGTATCATCACAAGGTAAATGTAACACGGTAAGCCATGAGAAGCGTGATTATTTATTTTTATTATTTTTATGACTTCAAGTGCAAAAATGGCTACCAACAGTCTTGGATTGGAACTAAGAAAGAAAATTATTAGCGATTACGTTAGTGGAATGTCACAAAAAAGTATTTATGATAAATATCGCGTGAAAAAATGAACCGTATCAAGACTATGTTCCAAATATCGTTCTACGGGGAAATTGGCAGCAGATAACAAAGGTGGAAGACCGCGTTCCACCACTTCTAGAGAGGGTTCTATGATCGTCAGATCCGTCAAAAAGGATCCCTGGATATCATCGGTCGAGATACAAAAGCAATTAGAGCTGCCTGTATCGGACCGAACAATCAGACGACGTGCTGTTGAAGCCGGATTGTTTTCTCGACGCCTTGCAAAGAAACCGTTGATTTCACTAAAAAACCAGAAGAAAAGACTCCTTTTTGCTACATCTCATATTGACTGGAATGTGCAGAAATGGCGAACTGTCCTGTTCAGTGATGAATCGAAGTTCAACATCATTGGGAGCGATGGCATTTGCCGTGTACGTCGACCGGCCGGAAAACGCCTCGATTTACGTTACTGCCATAAGACCGCGAAACATGGTGGAGGCAATGTAACGGTCTAGGGGTGTTTTTCTGCTAATGGTCTAGGTCCAATACATCGAAACGATGGAATAATGGACCGTTTCACGTATAAAAATATCCTGAAAGGTGTTATGTGACCTCATGCTGAATAAAATATGCCAATAAAATGGGTTTTTCAGCTAGACAACGATCCGAAATACACTGCAAAAGTAGTCAAGCAGTGGTTTCAAGACAACCACCTATCGGTGATGAATTGGCCGCCTCAATCTCCGGATCTCAACCCTATCGAGAACCTGTGGGAGATCGTCAACCGCAGAATTAATAATATCGTATCCTAGCCCAGGCCTTTTGGATTTTGGACTTTTTGGACTTTGTAATAACGATCAACTGTTTGAACAAATCCAAAAGGCCTGGGCAGCGATTCCACAAAGTTTCATTGATCACCTGATCGAATCTCGAAGATGCAAGGCTGTGATCGACAACAAAAGATTCGCCACGAAATATTGATAGCGAAATACAGCTTGGTCAACATTTTGTCGAGTTGCACTTGTTTTGTCCAGAAGGAAATCAACTTTTTTTAATACTTTTGATTAATTTATTAACTTTCGTGTACAAATAATGAACTTTGTGATGAATAAAACTTGAAGAACTTTGTCTCTAAACAGTTAAATAGTTATTTCTCTAAATTCACCGTATGTTACTCGTGTCTTGGCCGCAGAAATAGCCCCAGACCATTTTTGTGGGCGCCTACTTTACGGTGGGAACGACACACAGAGACTCAAAGTAATGGCAATAAACTCATCACAACTTTTTTATAAATTGCCTTTTTTTGAATAATATTAAATTGCAATGATTTTTTGTTTCAAAAGTAAAAATTTTTTTTTCATAAAACTTTTATTTTGTATTTTATAGTTAAAAGAAGTGAAAAAATAGATATTATTTTCAAAGAAATTTGAAAAATGTGAGACTTTTTTTTAACTAAAATAAAGAATTTTTATCTAGAAAAAAGTGTGTATTTATTTTTAAGATAATCTTTTGACTCTCTTTGTTTTAAATAATGTCTGATCTTTTTGTTTAAATCTAAAAACTTTTCTAAAAAAAGTAGCAAATAATTGTATTTTTTTGGTTTATTAAAGAGATGCAAATTTTAATAAACCATAAAAACCTTGTTATCCGTCATTTTTAAAGTATTTTATATCGAAACAAAAGAAAATGGCGGAAACTTTAATTTGAGATTTTTATTTGTAGAACTTGTTCTAATATAGTTTTTAAATCATAAATATTTAATACAGTTTTAAATAACGTGCTTTTGTCATTTTATACTATTTAGAAGTTTGTTAAAATATTTATGGTAAATTTTGTAGTTTATTATTCGATAAGTACAACATGATTAGAAAAGCATAAGGTGGTAGTCATATAAAAAAGGTGATTTTGAGAAATAAAAAGAAATCTACTATAGAGTAAAAGTACCGCAAACCGGACACTCTTCACAAAAAGCTAAATAACTTTTTTAATATTATTATGAGTTTTTAGTATTTTTTTTTTCTGGAATATGGTTGTTTATTAGAACAGTTCTGCAGTGTAAAAAAATTTTTCAAAATTTGCAAATATGTTTGTTTTTAGCGAAGATATTTAGTTTTCCCGATAAGTGTCCGCTTTTGCACACTGTCCGCTTTTGCGCACTGTCCGCTTTTGCGCACTGTCCGCTTTTGCGCACTGTCCACTTTGTGGTACTTTTACTCTATTTAAGTGTGTATATCTTTTTCTTGTTTCTTAGAGAGAATTAAACTAATTTAAAAAAAAATTATTTAAAAAAGAATTACATTTGGTTGATCCATAATGGTGGAAAAAGTCACATAATCCGCAAGATTGATCACATTCTAAAATGCTCGAAGTTAGTTTGTCTTTATCTGTTTTCAATTAAGTTTTAGGATTTTCTACAATACATCTAGATACTCCATTTTTAACCGTCAGATTTTACCCAAATCAGAATATTATAAAAGTTATTGACTTTTTTGAATGAATTCATTGATTTTCAATAGTTTTGTCGGAGGTTTTGAAACGTTTAGGTCTATAAATTAGTATTTACAGTGATTCATGAAAGTTCTGACTTAAATGGATTGTATACATGTTATGAACATATACTGAAAATTTGAAAACATATAATGCATTCAATATCAAGTTATTTAAGTTAGTTCTAGAAATGCTCGAAATGCGAAGCTGAGAAAAACACAAAAGAAAGTTTAAAAAGTAAAAATCTCAACAAATAAATCTTTAAACCCAAATAACTTTCTGTAGCATAAGAGTGTTATAAGAGTGTCATAAGAGTGTCATAAGAGTCTTATAAGAGTGTCATTAGAGTGTCATAAGAGTGTCATAAGAGTGTCATAAGAGTGTCATAAGAGTGTCATAAGAGTGTCATAAGAGTGTTATAAGAGTTTTTTAAGAGTGTTATAAGAGCATATGGGTATTTTTCTTTTAAAATGTCACTGTAACTCTTCTTCTTTGCTCTAATGGGTTTTCTTTGCTAATTGTAACTAAGACGGTTGCTAGGTAAATTTCAAAAAATGAATAGCCAAAAAAATTATCAAATTTGACTTAAAAGGTATGTTAGGTAATTTAATAAATGTAAAAAGAAACTTGGTATTTCCTGTAATATAAAATTAACTTAATGATATAATATTATTACAGGAAATCTAATGTGATAATTGATGGCATAAAATTTTAAACAGTGGAAAGTAAAAAAAAAAAAATTAAAATGTTTCTTCTAAATTGAAGATTTTATTACATTGATGGTTCTTAAAAACTATAAAAATGAAAAGATTTGGTCTTATCCCTAATATATGTAATTTAGGAGTGGATAAATTAAGATTATGGAAGGATTTACGTAATGAAATAAAAAATACAGTAGAAATTTGAAAAAAAAACTTAAATAAAGTAAAGGTTGCTTCAGTTATATTTATTTCAAAGGTGAAGAAAAAACTTAAACAATGTGGTCAAAATTATGACATATTTATAAAAAAAGAATATCATTGGCTTCTAAGAAATCCTATGATCAATAAAAAAGCCGTTTTGGTTCTGAAAGCCCCCATAAACAATGGAGTATTCTTGGAGAGCAAAGCTCTCCAAGAATACTCCATAAAAGAATATCATGAAGCTATATCTTTAAAAATTGCGAATGCTGCTGGAGAAAAAAAAACCTCTATTTAAAAAAAATGATGTTTTAGAGATCAAAAAAGGTTGATAAAACTTTGTATAAAACTTTTCCCATTAACATGAGTGTAGAGGAAGTTCTTGCTTTAAAAAGGCAAGAGCTTCCTCTACAAAAAAAGAAAATTGATCGCGGAAATAAACAATATTGAATGATTAGAAACTCAAAAAATGTACACAGTGTACATATTTATCCTATCTTGCTCGAAATTTCAGTGGAAAAATTGAAATGCTATCATGAAAATATACATTTTTCTGAAATTTCTGCAAAGTGTACTCTTCAAAGGATGAAGATCACACTGTTAGTAGAATAACTGAAATGATTGATATTCCTGAATGTGGTCAAGATAACGAAATGTTTGGAATTTTATATGGAAAGATTGGTTTTGATGGAGCATCAAGCCAGAGTACTTATAAGCTGACAAGCAACACAATTAAAGAACTTATGCCTAGTTATGCCTACTTATGCCTTTATTGCTCAAAGTAGGTGATGGCAAAATTCAGAAAAATGGAAATCCTTCAAGTTGTCACTTTTGTATACCTCTTCATCTACAATATAAAAAAGAGAGTCCAATTTTATCCAGAGAAGAAGAATTAGATCTAAAAAACCAAATAAATACCTTAAAGACGTTTTGCAAAGTTTTTAATGTTGACATACCTAATGCTGGGTTTGGCAATAACAATGACGGCAATATTGCCAAAAAAACACTTTAAAATAATGAAGTTTTTTTCTGAAATTACTAAAGTTGTTGTGATATCATTAAAAGATTGCATAATATTCTCATAACCATATCTTGTGGATATCTTATCAGTATCAATGAATTAGATTTATATTACACTAGAGTTGTTAACCGGATGATTTCGTACAATTCCGGAAAAATAAAATTCTTTCGGAAGGATATTGAGAATCAGGAGTTTTTTTTTTTTTGTACCAAATTTTACGAAACAAAAAAAACCGTCGATGTTCATTTCGCAAATGCAACTTACGAAATGCAGCTTTTCGCAAGTCGAATTACGAAATAAAACTATTTTGCTACATACGAAAGTAGCGCTTACGGAAGTCACACTTGCGAAACGAGCTCTTTTGCTAAACGACGTTTTGAAGTATATAAAAAAATTTTGTGGGTCAAACGGATATAATTGTAAAAAATAAAATTTTTATATACCAAAATGTTTATAATAAAATTTTATTTTCAGTATATCAACATATGAACATTTTATAGTTTTATTTTTTAAAATAATGATAAAAAACCAAATTTCTTTCGAAACGAAACTCTTTTGCGCCGCAACTTGCGAAACAGTTCTTATCGGAAAAAAACTTACGAAACGCGGTATAATAAATATATTTAATTACGTTTTATGAATTTACTAAGTAATTAAATACTAATTTTTTATATGATATTGATAAGTTTCAGTTTTAAACTTTTATAAAAAAATCAAGACTTTCATAAAATATACTTTTTAGAATGTCATTTAATGAATAAGAATTAAATAATGAAGATAACTTGAACGACGTTAACATACGAATGCAATTGCGAAATCGGGAAAGAATTGCTTTGTTGAAATCAAAAAAAGACCTAATTTAAGTGATGAATGCTAAAACTTAATTATATAATAAAATGCCTAAAAACAGCTTTTACTTGTTTTCAAATAGAATAATTTTATGTTTAATCAGTTTCAATTTTTTTATTTTCGAGGTGCTCTGTTATATGCGCTTTCGCTTTTATTACGTTAATAATAACAAGTAACTTTAAAAAAATTTTAAAGATATGCTTTTCAATGATTTTTTATATATTTTCCTAATTAAATTTAAAAAAAAAAAGTCAGGTTGTGAAGGTGGGAAGAGCATTTTTGCCCCTTACACCGTTGGCCCTGAAAAATGCTTTGATTGTCAACATCCCAACTTTATTGGGGCTCTACAACTGCTGAAAGTTTTAAAGCTCGAGCTGTTTTGGAGAGCAGTAAAAAATTAGTTGCAAGATTTTGTAGCAAAAAAACGGGCACGTACAATACGACCCTTCCCTGGGTCTTCGCCCCTGGAAAAAATTTTGACCTAGAAGCTCACCAAGACTATAGAAGCGCTGAAAGATTCAGAGCTGTAACTAGTCTGAATGGTAGTGATAAATTAATTGCAAGATTCAGTAAGAACTGACAAAGGCCAAAAAAACTTAAATTAAACTTTGTAATGGAACCAAATATTTTACTATATTTATTGAGTTTTTATATATGAGAATATAAGTAGTAAACCTCCATTTCTGCTAAGCCAAAGGCAATAAACAACCGATAGTCGGAAGTAAGCCAAAGTCGCTATATAAATATATATATATATATATATATATATATATATATATATATATATATATATATATATATATATATATATATATTCATATATACATATATACATATATATCAGATATATACTATTGAAGAATCATTTAACAACATTATTTTATTTAATTAATAAGTTACAGCACTTTTTCGTAACAGTTAAATGAATGCTTCGTGTCTATTCCGTAAGCGCACATCCCGACCCGCTCCTTCCGCAAGGAACTGTTTCGCGAGTATTCTTTCGAAATAATTTGTTTCGCAAGTTTTATTTCGTAAATGGTTATTACGAAATTTATATTATTTGTTTTTTTCGTATAATGCGTTACGGATGGTGAACTTGCGTAAGAACAACTTCCGCAATAGCAACTTGAAATACGGAAGATAAAAATGCGAAATTTTCGTAAGTTTTTGTTTACGGCAAACAACCCTATACTACACTGAAGCAGCTAAACATAACATAAAATAAGAGTTATTGGGGAAAACCATTACCAGATGAAGTTATTAAATTAATTGTAATCTAAATAATAAAATAAATGAAATAAAACACAGTTTTTTTCTCTATGTATCAACACTCTTTAAGAACCATTTTTATAAAAATACCAAGTTTAGTAATGTTTCAAAATAATGTGTTTGTCTTAAAGATTCTAAAACTTTACTAAAAATTATTTTGTACGCGTTTAGTCAACTTTAACGTGCGTACAAATGCGTATGCGCGCATTGTACGCGTCAAAGCTGCGCGTAAAAATGTTTTTAAATCGTAACTAAATATATAACATGTTTATTTACAATTTATGTCTAATTTTATTTTAATTTTTGCCGTTTTTTGATCGTCCTGAGTATCAAGTATTATATCTCTGATTAGCATTCCGCTGGACATGTCGTACAAATGAATAAAATTGGCTAAAAGTCGATTCATCAGAGAACATATTCTTCCAGTTTTCTGCGGACCAGATTTTGTACTTTCAACAGAATGTCAATCTGTCTTTAATATTCTTCTTAGTGAGCTTTGCTTTTCTGGTGGGTCTGCGAGATAGCAAGTCAAAGTCCACTTGCAATTAATGTCTTAAACTAGTTAATAAACTCACTGGGTTACCTAAACTAACTGCTAGTTGACTCGAGGACAAGTTAGAATGAGGGACTGGTGCATGGTGGATTCTTTGGTCAGTGAATAAACTCTTTTCCCTTGGACGACCAATACTTTTACATGACTTTACAGTGTTTAGCTGCGAAGCCGAAGTCGCAAAACTGTCGTAACTGAAATTAATATTCCGTTAATATGGCAGGAAAACTAAATTTTTGAATTTATTTACCTTCATAAAATTTCTTTATTAATTTTCTATATTTTCACAACTTTCTTTATCAAAGAAATACATCAACTCACCCTTGTAGTATGGACACTTTTCTGTCTATTTATGACTTTATCGTGACAATGAATTTTTCTTAGAGCAATTAGGCTATTAGATTAGAGCTTTAGGCACTTATTTATTGAGCGTCCACGCTGGATAAAGGAGTGACTAAAGCTGGATTGCGGCTTGAAAAATTTTGACAGTGACCTACTTGGACAAATTACTTTGATCACTTCCAGAGCTAATATATTTACTAAAGTTGACTAAAGTATCACTAACTGATGGCTAATACATGTTTAAGTTGTAATTCTTACATTAACAAACACATTAATATGGGATTCATTTTTAAAAGAATTTCAAAAACTTTGAAGTGGTTTTAAACTTATGGTTAAGACTGTATATATATATATATATATATATATATATATATATATATATATATATATATATATATATATATATATATATATATATATATATATATATATATATATACATATATATATATATATATATATATATTTATCTTTACAGTGTTTTGAATATTTAATGGTAAGAGAAAAAAAAAAAAAAAATCTCACAATTTTATAGAATACAAAAAAATATAACTGCTGGGTATCGTTAATATTAAAGGAACGCGGGAAAGTTGCAGAAGACCAGATGGTCTTGTCATCAAGAAACCGCTTGTACTTTTTTTTTTGTAGTATTTTTTGTATTTTCGTTTTACATGTTTCTAGTTTCACAAAATATAATGGTAGTTCATTTTATATTTCACATATAATAAAATGTAAGATAATAAATAATTGATAAATGCTAGATTTTGTACACATAAATATATGATTAGGCAAAAATAAATTATTATTGATTTATATATTTTTTATTTTGATATTCGTTATTAAAGTTTTTTGGGATTTTCGTTTAAACGTTAATTTTGGTTCTGGTTTCAGTATTAGTTTAGTGTAAGTTTATATAATTGTTTATATTTAAGGTGGTAGTATAGTAATTAGCAAAAAAAAAAAAAATCAACTTTTTCAAATAAAAAAAAATTCTACAATGTGTAATATAACACCAATAAGCAAAAAAAAAAAAAAAAAAAAAAATTATGACAAATCTTCTTTAGCATAATTATCGCTGAAAGCCCATAAATGGGGTAAACTGCGACAAAGATTTTTCAAAAACCCTTATATATTTTTTATTGAAAACTTGGCTGGTGATATATTACATGTGGCATTGCAACATAGACTAGAAGATTTTGATATGGTCAAAAAAATCAAAAAATATTTGCATTTGTGTAAAATTTTGCAATTTTGGGGGTAATTTATGAAAAAAAAATGATTAAAAATTACTGAACGAGAGAAGCAATAAAAATTATCCTAGTGTATGTTGTAGATACTAATGTAGTGAGTATGTGTGCCAAATTTCAAGTAAATCTGATAATTGGTTTTTTAAAAAATCCACGTCGCAAACCCCAAATACACGATTTTGAGAAAAACGCAATTAAAAAAAAAAAGAAGAATAAAATAGTTCAAAATTCACCACTTTTATAAGTTACACCTTCCAGTTCTTCATTTTGGTCACAAAAACCTTTTTTTATTGCTCTTAACTTTTTTCTTCTTGATTTTGCTTTAGCACTACATTGTTTTTCTGCTTTAATGATTCGTTTATTGTCTTTACGTAAACAGTAATTTTGCGCATTTACACCGAATTCCATTCCAAGCTCATTAAACAACTTATTTAAGAACTGCTGCCCTTCATTAAAATTTAGTACAGCTGAGGCTACTCCTATACTTAGAGCAGTTCTTTCAATAAATATATCTTTTGCGCATCGCTTCCATATCAACTGGTTTAAAGACTCATTGGGATTCTGCGTTTTTCCATGCAAACATTTTTCAAGAAGTTTATCGGAACCAAGGTCTATAAATATTGGTTTGATGGTGTTGCAGACAGCAGCGGGAATACAAATATTTTCTTTATATGAAATTTTGTCAGTCAGTTTGTCAGACTGGAATTTGCACCAAGAATCTTTGGTACGCAAACAAAACTGATGACGCGTTTCGCCATAACAACTTTCAGAACAGTGAAAAAGTACAGCTGCAACACTCTTTTTCATTCCATATAAATTTCCAACGTTTTGCCTTATTGCCTTACCATAATAATTTTGCAATGTATTTATAACATGTTCTGTTAAGCGACCTGCTCCTCTTAACTTTTAAACTTAAAAAAACAAAATAAAGAAACATAAAGTTTCTTTATTTTGTTTTTTTAAGTTTCTTAATCTAGTACCAACACGTTTTTGAATATGCCCAATGCACTCTGCTTTTTTTATTACAAAATCTCCATAAAGTTTTGCAGAAACGACATTAACTTATGAACTGCTATCTCCATCTCCTAGAAACGTTGTATATCTCAAATTTTTTTTTCAGAACGCAAAAATATTTTTATTGTACCACTTGATTCCATAGAGGAGGCTGAACCGGTTTGACTGATTTTGCACTTTTTATAATGTAAGGAGTGAAAATCATTATATTCTTCATAATGTGTGTATTTTTTTAACTCCCATATAGAACACAACTTACAAGTTTTTGTTTCTATTTCGTAATCAACACACTTACCATTTTCTACAGCAACAGCTGTTACTAATCCATTGTTTGAGGTGTATCCACGTTTCTGCCATGATCCATCAAACCCACAAATAATATCTTTAGATGTTTCATTGATTGATAGTAACTCATTTGCTGCATTTGACATGCTTTTGTCAACCAAACTTTGATAGACATCCAAAATTATGTGCAATGTGTCATTATAGCAGTTTTTATTCATTGGAGGGTTCATGTTCATAATTCCACAAAATGTTTCTATTGCTGAAAATCCCTTACCCATTTCACGAAATGCAATTACTGTACGAGTGTTTATGTCAAAGCGTTTTCGTCCAACACAATTAATTTTTTTATCCATTTTAGCAGATGAAAAAAAAAATCGTTTCCCATTCACAATCACTGCAACAAATTTTTAGTCCAATACTTAGGCCATATTTTTTTGAAGAATCAAACTGCAAGTTTACTAACTTGTTACATTCTGGGCATTTAAGGACCATTATTGCTTTTTTAAGTAAACCAAAGTTCATAATAAAGTTAAAGTTTCGTTTATCTGTTGAGGTTCATTTACAACTTCTTTGTTGAACAACTTCTTGTAGGATGAGGAACATGGTATGTTTTCAACTGAAGGTATGGCTACGGTTTCATTATTTTTGCAGACATTTGTATGTCTGTTTCCATAAAACTTTCTTTTCTTATTTTGGTATACTCTTTTAGAAGATTGTTTTCTTTTCGTTCGACCCATTACACTTTTATTAAAATAAGATATTTTATAAATTGACTGATGCATACTACACTATAGACTATTGGTGAACTTATAAAGAGCAAAAATTAGCAATAAAGCGTGCTCATTCGCGTATAAATCGAGTCAATAAACAAGAAGTAACTGCTGATTAACAA
Organism: Hydra vulgaris; assembly: GCF_038396675.1. Classification (NCBI taxonomy): domain Eukaryota; kingdom Metazoa; phylum Cnidaria; class Hydrozoa; order Anthoathecata; family Hydridae; genus Hydra; species Hydra vulgaris. The sequence continues at coordinate 33,566,549 of NC_088927.1, forward strand.
TTTTCATTATAAAAGTTAAGCATGAAACTGTTTTTATCGCTTATTTTATATAACTTTGATTGCAAAAACCCGTAGCAACCTGGTAAATAAAGCGTTGCTATGGATATAAATTGATATTGAACAATTTAAAAGCAATTTCAGAGGTATATACTGATTTTTTTATTATAAAGCAAGATAAGATTTCGACTACGCAATAGTTATATTAGCTAAAAAATGTATTTTTGAAAAAATGAATTTTTCAATTTTAATTACTATACTACCACCTTAAAACGAATTTTTTTAGTAAGATTTTCAAACAATTTAGGTTATCTAATTTTGTAATTATGGCATTTCTGGATATCAGTTTATTATAGAGATAGGGACCGCGATATGAAATTGTGAAACGCGATAGTTTTGTTTTTCTAAACGGTATATTAAAGTTTCCTACTTCTCAAGTGTCATATCTATTGACACTTGTAAAGTAAATGAAAAGGGACAAGCCCGAGTTTATGTTTCAGCATAAACAATAGGTTTTGATAAATATTTATTCTATAGACGTTTAGTGCATTAAGGAGTTTTAACAAAGGCTCAGCATGAATGAATTTATCTTTTTTATAGACAATTTTAACGGCATGATTTTGATGTCGATAAAGTGATTACAAATTGGATTTATAGGTACTTGCCCATGCTATGTTACCATATGTATAGTAGGTGCCAATGTTTTTAGTTATTTTAGTATTTAAATAGTCAATGTGTGCTTTCCATGCAATTTTTTTGTCAATTAGTAAACCTAGAAATTTATTTGTTGAGATTCTTTCAATATTTTTGTTTTCTATTTTTAGCAATGGTAATATATTTGGTATTTTTTTTCTTTTTTGATTGGGATGGAATAAGATGTAACTGATTTTTACTATGTTTAAAGATAATCTATTAGATTTTAGCCAGATATTAAGTTTTTCAAGTTCAATATTCGTTGTTTCAAAGAGTTCTTTAATAGACTGAGATGAATAAAGTAAATTAGTATCATCTGCAAACATTATGGCATCAATTTTGTTTAAAACTTTCGGAAGATTATTAATGTATATTAAGAAAAATAAGGGAGCTAGAATGGAACCTTGGGGAACGCCACATTTAATCTTAAGCATTTTTAAACAGATATTTTCATCAGTATTAACACATTGCTGTCTGTTTAGCAAGAAGTTTTTAAACCAGATTAATGCAACATTTTTTACGCCATATTTGTAGATTATACATTATAGATCAACAATATCGAATGCTTTCGATAGATCTATAAAGATTCCTAGAACGAATTCTTTATTAACAAATGAGTTCTCCAGTTTTATATATTGGTAAAATTTTTAATTTCTCTGGAACGGTTTCTGTTGTAATTAAAGATTTAAATATTTCGAAGAGGGGTTTCTTTAATATCGGAAAGATACTCATTACTACATTGCTACAAATTTCATTAGTTTCTGGTGCTTTGTTAATTTTTAAAGAGTTTTTTGCATTTTCGAGTTCTTCATAGCTTAATCCGTTGAAAGTTAGTTCGCGATTTAGATAAGTGAAATAATTTTCAAAGGAATTATTTTGGGTTTGAATTTTAGACGCCATGTTAGGGCCAATATTTGCGAAGAAATTGTTGAATTGTTCGGCAATAGAGTTCTTATTGTTGTGTTCTGTTTCATTTATAATAATTTTATCTGGTATCTGTTTGTTTTTATATCCTTTTTTCCAATTATTTCTTTCATGATGTTCCATGTTTTTTTGGTATCTCCATTTGTTTTTTGAAGTAATTTAGAATAATAAACTTTTTTAGAATGTTTTCTGATTTTTTCGAAAAGATTTTTATATTGCTTATAAGTAGATAGGTTTTCTTCATTTCTGTTTTTCAAATATTTAACATATAGTTTTTGTTTTATTTTTGAAGATTTTTTGATTCCGCTGGTGATCCATGGGCAGCTCAAATGTTTTACTTTGATTTCTTTTTCTTTGATTGGAAAATGATTATTATAGTGTTTTAGAAAAATATCTGTGAAAGTATTATATTAAGAGTTTGTGTTCTCAAGGCTACATTCTTGATACACTTTAACCCAATCTACTGCCGGTAGTGTGTCTTTAAAACATTGAGTAGAATTTTTATTTATTTTTCTTTTATAAATTTTTTTTTTGATTTATTATTTATTTTTGTATCATGTGTTATTGTAAAGTAAATTAGAAAATGATCTGTGATATCAATTTTTATTATTCCTGATTTTAAGGAGGTCTCTAGAAATGAGTTTGTTAGTATGTCATCTATAGCAGAAATAGAATTTAAGGTTACCCATGTGGGTTTATTAATAATTGATAAAATACTATGTTGAAACATGTTATCAAAAAATAATTAAGTAATCGAATACTCTTTGTATTTTAAACAATCTATGTTTAAGTCACCGATACAGAACAACTTTTTTTGCTCTTTATTGATTTTGAGAAAAATTTCTTCTAGATAATTGGAACATTTTTTAATATCACTTTCAGGTGGTCTATTACAGGTTTATAACAATATATATATATATATATATATATATATATATATATATATATATATATATATATATATATATATATATATATATATATATATATATATATATATATATATATATATATATATATATATATATATATATATATATATATTTATATATATATATATATATATATATATATATATATATATATATATATATATATATATATATATTTATATATATATATATATATATATATATATATATATATATATATATATATATATATATATATATATATATATATATATATATATATATATATATATATATATGCAAAAAATTTATTAATCTAAAAAATATTTTTTTTTAGATTTTTTTGTGTATTATTTTTGAAAAGCGTTTTTAAGAAACAAAGACTTTTTATTTGTAAAGATTGCATATAAAATTTTAAAAAAGGTACATGTTATGAATGCACTTTGTTTGAAAATGTATGTAAATTAGGGAGACTGTTTAAAAATGACAAGAATTTTTAATAAATTTGTGTAGTGCAAAAAATATCGTACTGTTGGGGTATCAGTATGACGTAATTTCAAAGTACAAGCTCAAAAGACAGGCTAACTCAAAAAACATCAATTTTCGTTGTCCACCAAATAATATACCTAAAAGTAACATACAACAACTTGATCGTTTTATTGCTTTTTTGGTATTGTCCTCCTCCAGCTAATTGCCATTTAGAGGTCACATAGCAAGGCCTGCGATAACAAGTTCAGCTCATTGATGAGCATCATAACCCGCTTTGCAGACTAAGAGTAAGTGATTTTACAATTAAAACAATTTTAGAGTAAAAGTCAGAAGAAGTCAAGTTAGAAAGATGGCATAGAAAAAGCGGACAGATATTGCACAAGATGTTAATTTGTGAAATTTAGGTTAATCTCAAGTTAATTTGATATGACCTCTTGTTATGTATAAAGTTTTACATAATTTACGTAACTTTTCGTATAAAGTTTTTTAATATTTACGTAACCTCGTTTTATTGCTTTCATAAAAAAATGCGCGATTCTTAAATTGATCAACTTGATCATAAAAATTTGACTAAAAGATGTGAATTTTTTTCTTGTGGGTCTATATTTTTGAGCTTATTTTTTTGATATAAATAATTAAAGTATACCCAAATACTACAATGATAAAATGCATATTTTTGAAACAGCCGTGCAGCCGAACAGTTGAGCAGCCGTGGCGCAGTGGTATCGCACTTGCCTCAAAATCAAAAACTCGTGGCTCAAACTCCATCTCTAGGCAAGTTTTGCCACATTGGTTTGAAGGAGGTGTGAACTTCCAAATAAATGCTCATCCGCGGTGCTCTGTGATAAGACCGTCAGGACTTCTTGAAGCACCTAAATAAAAGTTAAAAAAAAAAAAAAAACAAGCAAACAAAAAAAGCAAAGAAATAAATTTTATAAATTATATAAGTTTATTGCAATTAAAATTTTTTGAAAATTTACAAAAAATTTCTTGAAGATTTTTGTTTGTTTAAACAGAGTTTAAAACTGTTATAAAGTCTCTTTTTAAACTTTTTTAGGGCATCAGTCGGTTTGCTTTAAGTTGTTTTAAATAAAATTAAAAAACGTACTTAATGTAAAAGTGATAATAGATAAAAAGAGCTGGAACTTTTACAAAGTGTTTAAACCCATAAATTTCCTAGGGTATGGTGAGGTAATGTGGGTCTAAGGAGTAATGTGGGTCTAATCAACATTTATCAGTTTTTCAAAAAAAAAGATTTTAGGTACAAGATTTTTTGTCTGTATGTTATTATTGGTTTAAAACAGATCTCTAAATTTTAATTATCAGCTTACAAGGCAAATTCTTATTTTTAAGTATACTTTTTATTCAAAATGGCGCGTACATTTAAAGAGAGATTTTAACTAAAAAACATAAACTTACAAAACAAGATAACCATTCACAGACAACTTAAAAGGTTATATGAAGCAAGGAAACAAGATGAAGGGAGCAAATCCCAAAGAATAAGAATTTTTGGAGCACTTAGAAACAGTCACAGTAAAAGAATGAGCCTTAATTGACTAACGAGTAACACTAGAATGAATTTTATTAGATAGCACAAGAGACGCAAGCCCTTTGGATATATATAGTATTTATATATTTGGATATATATAATATTTATAGAAAAGGGAAGGAAAAACAACATTACACCGATGTGACAATGGCTGGAGGTTGGCTGCAAGATCAGGTCCAAATATGTTTACAATGCGTTTTTGTAAGATTAGGTTCAATTAGTTTTAAGACGGAATGATACGGAATGAAACGGTTTTTTTGAAATAATCAACATTTTTGAGTTGGGTAATGTGGGTATAATGTGGGGTATATGCCAATTTGTTTTGTGCTGTTAAGAATCTAAGGCTTATACAACAATAAATACCGTTAAAATTAAAATTAGTATAAATTAAAAGTCAGATTATGTTTCTTGATTCATTATTCTGGAGTCATGCAATGGATTCCTTTAGATGATCATTAAAGATGTAATGATATCATATTTTCAATTAAACTAGTAGATAACGCAACGTAGAAGTATTAAAGGACTGCTCTCGAATTTATATTATACAAACATGTTGCTTTTAATGAATCTCTAATATATAACATAAAATATTTTGGATAATTTTCAATTAAGCTTTCGCTTTAAATTCTACCTTAAACATAATTTCCTCATGATTTGACTTTTACAAGTTCGACTTTGACTAAATTTGAATATCGTATATATTTAGTTTGGAGAATTATAATATGATATATTCTATACACTTGGAAAATTCTTAAAAAAAAAAAAACTATTAAAATTGTATTATAAGAATGCTCTGCATTGCTTGGAAATTAGCTAACAGAGATAGAAAAAAATATTCATTTTGCGTTTCTAATTTAGCGCTTTGAACGAGTGAAAGTTTTTTTGCGTTTAAAACATCTATTAAAGTACTATTTTGTTTAAACTTTTGATCAAATAAATTAAATGTAATGCATACTCAATGACTTCAGCCATATTTAACAATAAGTTGGTATATTTTGTTAAAAAAAGATAAAAATATAACTTCGATCCATATTATCCCACTAAACGGGGTAATGTGGGTCTTTAAAAGACAACTCGAATTAGTGCTCTTTAGAAAATGTTAAAAATTAGGGGAAAGCCAGGTAGCCCCGAACACTTGAGGAAAAAATAGATTGCTCACATTTACTAACAGAAAACAAAGTGTCAAAACACTTTTTTAAAAGTATAAACATTTATCTATCGAATTAAAAACAAAAAAATAGTTGTTGTGTACCTTAATAATATACAAAACATCAAAGAAAAAATGTTAGAAAAAGGCATGTTTCAAAATAAGAGGATACTCGGTGTAGTTAAGGCGATTTATAAATTATTCGAATTCTTTTATTTGAAATTATCATAATTTTATAAGCGTATTATGTCCAAACAAAATCTTTAGAAGTTATAGTTTTTTTTGCTTCAGGTTTTTTTAATATTTGAAGAAACTTTTTTTTTTTTATATAATTTTGAAAACCTTTTTACTACCCCTAAAAGTGAATCTAAAGAACAGCATTTTAGAGTCGTGAGATCATTTTCGCTCATCGGCGTTAACATGAAGTTAGTTAAAATCTTTTGAAAAAGTGCCTTAACCCACTATAGATCTTAGTTCTAATCGGTTCTGATGTAATTAACTATATATAGTTGTCAAAATACAATATTTCTATCAATTATCACAAAAAATACTAAAATTCTGACCAAGAAAGAGCTTATATATAAAAAAAAAAATGCCAATAAACGATCAGAACAGATCATATTATTAAAATATGAGGTTCATTTTACCTAAAAAACCTATTAATTTAAAATCTTATTCAAATTTGGACAAGCGATTGGGATTTTAAGAAGATTTTTTTTTCAAAAAAAGAATCTTTGGTCTGGGTTTTTTTCGCTATAAACATTTATATTTTACGAGACCGCAAAATTCATCGTTTTAATTTTTTGCGTCTTTTCATAGTTTACAGACCTGATCATTTAACGGAAATATGTCATTGTCAACAAAATATTATACAGACGCTATAATAGTTTAAAACTGCCTTAACTACACTGAGTGTATCAAATTTGATGATACATTGCTATTCTGGTGGTGAGAAACAATATCTTGCACTCTTAGCTAATTGATTCGGCCTATTATGATAAATATTTTGTAAATGCCATATTTTCACTCAAATAATGTTTTTATAGTATTTAAAATCACATAGCTTCTTTAGTTTAAGCTGTACTTTCCTCTATGTATAAATTTTATTTGATGTAGTTGACTAAAACTGACGTCTAATCATGATTTTAAGTTATCTTCAAAAAAAAATTGTTTTACTATATATGTTTTTTGCTCAAAATCAGAAATAGGTAAAAATATGTTCAGATTACCCCACCCTACCCTAACAAAGATGTTATTTCAACTCAAAGTTACAATGTTCTCCACTTAATATGTAAAGCTAAACAAAAAAGAAGTTAAATGTTGGTAGTTAAAGCTCGTTTTCTTCTATTTCCTTGCTGAATATTGTTTAAATATCTTTGCAATAGCGAATATAATTCCAGCACTCAGCAGAGTTCGCATTTAAAAATAGCATTCAAGAACTTGAGATTTTACTGGTCTGGAAATTAAAGCTAAAGTTAGGATTCCATAATATATAGCAATTAAATTATATTAGATTATATAACATATAAAGTCTTGATTGACGTATTACATTTTAGATCTATTATAAAAGATTGCTTATAGTAAGTAAGAACTTTAGTGTTTTCTTTTTAAACAATCTTATTATTTTTCTTGCAGACCATATATTTTACGGAAATATCTTGATTGTTTAAATAATAACCGATTGACGGTAGTTTCTTGAAAGGTACTTTAACTTCATTAAGCAGATGCTAAGGTGAGTTTTAGTCATACCATCACATTCTTTATAACGTGGCTCAATGCACTGTAGTGGAAAAATATTCTCTTCATCTTCCTCTGATGCAGTTTCTAAGATTAAAAAATACCCATAGTCTCATGCATTTTCTAAAAATAAAAAGTACCTATAATGCAATAGAGGAATGAATTTAAGAAGATCCACCATATTCAAGTTCATTTGTCAACTTACTGGTTTTGTTCTTGAGTGAATTTTGTCTATAGTGATTTCTTTGAGCTGCACTGGTTTCCCGTTTCTTTTGGTAGGCGTGATGTATATGGTATCAAACTGAACTATTTCTGGAATATTCTGTTTATGCAGAATGCTATAAGATTTAGATTCCTCAAACCGTATCTACTGCATTTGTAGGTAATTTATTGGACTTTTGCTAAGACCTTTTTTTGATTTGATAAATTTTTTTTATAAGACATTGGTACAGAAAAAATCATTATTTGTCTCACTAACAATAAATTTTTCACTCCCACGAGAGGTAGTCATGATACTTTTCGAGTCATTTTAAATATAAACAATATTATGAACTTCAAAGTTATAGCAGTAAATATGGCGCTTATAATAAGAGTCTTAAACTGATAAGATTAGTAATGGCTATAAGATTAATAATAAATTGATTTTTGTAGGTCAACACTAAGCACCAGCAAATATTGTTTTCGTTATTTCGTTAAAATAGTGAACAGCTATTCGTAAACAGTACGAATAATAATGGATAAACGAATAGTAATACTCGCTAAACGAACCGTACAATTTGTTTAAAGAAGTTAAACAAATAGTAATAGCATATTTTTTTTCAAATAGTAATACAATATTTTAAATGTGACAAGTATTTTTTCAATTATGTACCTAGGTACTTAAAAACTTGTCAACATAAACAAATTTAGAACATGCTAAAAAACTTCGAGCCAGGCTCTGCTTTGAATATAATAATGTTATATTATGTATAGTTATGTATAACAAAACACTAAAAAGTGGTACTAAAAAAATAATAAATAAAAAATATTATTAACAGTGTATTTAAAAAATAATAGTAAATAAAAAGCGAATAAAAATAATTGTAACAATTTAAGCAAGAGATTGATGCCATTTAAATAAAAATATGATCAAAAGAAGTACACCAAAATTTTTTTAATAATAAAATGATATAAAAAACAAAACAAACTTAAATCACATATTTTTTTTGTAATTATTATTTTTTGAAATATTTCTATCAAACCCATGGTGACACTCTAACACTTTAGAAGAAACAACTATATAAGGAGTTCCTGAATAAGAAATAGAAAGATCTTCGATAATACATTATGACTCTCTGTAATTGTATCTAAAAAATAAGAACATTCGGTTACTAACTGAGTGCAAATTAAATAATTTAAAATCCTGAAAATAACTTGAAAGTAAGAACACCTGAGTTCTATCTTACCTGTCTGACAAAAATTCTTATTAGCATAATCCATTACAAAAAATTGAGGTATTAATATCAAAAACTATAATCTTGATCTTTAATAAATTAATCCGTCTAAAATAAATAACCTTTACACTTTCCTCGGAGCTTTCGTCAGAGCTTTCCTCAGAACTGCTCAAATTGAAATTATTATCACAATTATTTAAAAATAGATCCATGCTTACATTTTCTTTAATCTACCTCGTGTCTAGTTTTATTTATTTACTTTTTTCCGTAACAATTCGACGGCAAACGAAAAACTTGACCTAATTCTGAGCCATGGGATCGTCTGCCAACTAAAGCAGTTTACATTTTTCAAATAGAAGCACACTAAATGTCAAGATCTAACTAAAGATCAATCATAAAAAATGGCGACTCCGTTACCATGGCATCATGGTAACTAAGGATAAATGGCACATTAGCTTCCTCGCCAAAAAGTGCAGTCAATTAAAATGATACTTTTAGCTGATTTTTTTCCAAATTATAGTAAAAAAAAAGATTTATGCAATAGACATACAGTTTTCGCTAACAACTTTTCTGTAATATGGTATGACAGTTTAATTTTGACAATCATTTTAGGCACGAAAATGATAAACGTTTTCTTTAATTTCTTTAGTTCAAAAAACGTTTATAAAAAGTTGTCTGTTTATTGCATAGATCTTTATGATAGGAATTCTCCCAGCAAAGACTTTAAGGGTAAGCAGAATAATTCTGTTAATTAGCCTCACACCACTTCTTTATCTATTAGGTTAGTGTGTATGCAAACCTGTGTTACATTGTTTCCTGCCTAGATTGATCAATGCTAGATATTCTTGACTCAACTCATAGATTTTTGCTTTTACTTCCTTGATAGTGGCCATGCAACTTTTCCTTTTATCTTCTAATCAGGGTGCAACTTCAAAACTCAGTTTTTCAGAGCCCAAAGTCATAAGTTTGGGCTTCAAGAAACTAAGTTTTAAAGTTGTCATAGTATGGCATAGCTCTTTGCTTGGGATGCCATACATATATATCAATGAACCTATTTCTCTTTAACTTAAACACATCCATAGTAACCAAAAATAGTTTAATATATTTTTTACAAATATTTGTGGTCTTCAAAGTAAATTTTTGTCAATTAAACCTTACCTCTTGCCATATTTACCATACTTGCTTGCTTCTTGTAAGACTAATTTGAATTCTGCTTTTTTTTCTTTAGATCTTATTATTGGTAGCTACTATTCTTCAATTCACAAAGATTCTAATAGACACATGTTTGGTTTGGGTGTATACTTATGCATCAATTCAACTGTTTGTTGAGAAGGTTTGAATCCTCTAATCATTCTATTATGTACTTCTGTTTAGCACCTCTTCACTCTAACACCTTTGTTTTTTACAGTTCTTGTTTTTTTAAAACTGCTCTCTTTTAGATGTAACTTTTGAACAAATTGACAAAGCTTTTATTCCTCCTCATTGATTTCAAGTCAAGCCACATTCTAATTCATGGCTTCATGAAATAGAATGTGGCTTTTTTTAATTTCTGCTACATATAATCGTAATTAATTTTTTCATCTTTTCCACAAAAACAACACATTTGAGAACAAACGCTTTTTTAATTATTGCAAAAATCAGTTTAAAAGGGTGCTTTTTAACAGTGTCATTAACAAAGGTTAGTTGAACTCCCTATTTCTAACTCATAGGTCTGATCTTATTATCTCTCCAAAGGATAAGGCAGAACTATTTGCAAAGAACTTTTCCTCTAAATCAATTCTTGAAGATATACATATACATATATATATATAATTCTTGAAGATATACATATACATACATATATATATATATATATATATATATATATATATATATATATATATATATATATATATATATATATATATATATATACTCTCATGGAAAAAATATATACAATCCAATGCAAACTAAGATTATTGTATTTTCCAATATCTTACTCCTGATTCCATTCTCTACCTCTACAATTCTCATATTCATCCCTGTATGAATCCTACTGTTATCATATTTAAGCTGGTTCTTTAAGTTATGCTCTTTCTCTTTTATATAAGATTCAAAAATGCATTGTAAACATAGGACCTACTTTATCTACCAATCTTGAGCCACTCTTGCATAGTCTATTATGGTTGCTACTCAAATGAGCTATTACCTCATTTATTTTCATTTAGTTTCATTAACCAAAACTAATTCTCATTAGACTTATCATTCAGTAAAGCTTTTGCTGTTAAGTTATCTCTTCATGGGATACACATCTAGTTTTTTTCACCATACTTCAAACTTATGGAGGTCTTTTCCAACCTCATGTTTTCCTGACTCATACAATGTATAACTTTTTAAGTCTTCTTCAACTGCCAACTTAATATTGGTTGCTAGCAGCTTTGTTGGGAATTAAAAAAAAAATATTCATAAAATTAAATAAAAATAAAAATAACAATTTGTTTATTTACTCATTTATTAGCACCACTTTTTTTTTATGTTTCAGATTCCAAAACCTTTAACACTTAACAAGAGAAAAATAAGTGAGTACAATTTTTAATTTAAACTAATCAAATGAGAACTCTTTTTTTTTTTTTTCTGATATTAATTTTTTATATTTTCAAACTTAAGCCACCAACAAACTAGAAATCTATGCCAAGAAAAAAGTTATTGTTAAAAAATTTGTTTTTAAAGTTGCAACTTTTTATTCTAGTTTTGTTACTTTTTGTATTCAGTGTATCGGAAAAAAAAAAGAAGCTGAATGAAGAATATAAGGTAAATGAATGTTGTGAAATGAAGAATATAAGGTAAATGAATGTTGTGGGATAAAGAATATAAGGTAAAATTCTAATTTTGATCATTTCAACTGCAGGAATAACATATATGCAAGTACATATATGATAAACTTAAAAAATAATATATAAAAATGTGTAGTTATAAAAGCAGTGTAAGTTTAAGCCTAAAGAAGTTTAATCTGGTTCTTAAAGGTAATAATGATGTTATGTTCAGCAAAAGAAAACAATATAATATCATGGTGAACAACTGCATCTTGCATTTAAATAAGTTACTATAAAGGCATATTTTTATGGAAATTGATGCAACTACCAAAGGGCAAAAATTTTCTGGAGCCATTGGCTCACAGCTGAATGGCCATGTTTCCAAAACGGGGGCTGTTAAGCTAAGGCCTATTCTAAATTCAAATTTTGTCATATTAGACAAAATCTCTATTGTTATATCCACTGACCAATACTATGTTTATTGGATCTGTTGAGGTGTATTCACAGGGACCCTAGATGATGATTTTTCCTTATTAAAAGTTAGGCTTATAAACCATTCTTGTTTGCTAACATTAACACACAGAATCTTGTAGTATTATGTATGTATTTCCAAACCTAACAAAATCTAAGGTTTTTGCTATATAGTTGGTTTGATTTTAAGATTAAAAAGTATATAACTGACAGTCCCGAAAATCTATTTAATGTGGTTCAAAGATTCGTTAAATTTTGTAATTCAAATGCTGAGAACATTTGTTATAAAGTTATAAATAGTAATAATTATTTTTTGAAAATATTCTCATTGGAATGTTAGAAGAGAATGAAAAAGTCAGAAGGAAAGTTGTAATAAAATTTTGAAAATAAAAGGCCTCATAAAAGATTTTCATGGTGAAGAAGATGATTTTGTGTGGGGAACGGTTAAGAACAATGATGACAATGAAGTCAATTTTAGTGAAAGTGATTATCCCTCAATGAATGAAGATGTAAGAGTGTTTCTTAAGCCCAAGATTTAAATTTTAATTTTAAAGCTGCATGTTATTATAAAATGATCCTATTTTCCCAATGGCACATTATTCCACTGGATTTGAGACTGATTGGAGAAAATAAAATACTTGATTTTATTGCAAAACCAATTGAGTTAAGATATTAGTGTCACAGCCAAAATGTTGAAAAACATGTAAAACTTGATACAGAAGCTTCAGCTTCTGTGGTTGGACACAATTGCAGAGATTAAGTTATTTGAAACAAAATTAGGTTGAGGAAAATAGTTACAAATTTCACATCAAAAAGTGATTTTAAATTGTAATATTTTATTGATTTTTATTTTAAAAGGAAAATTATTTTGTTTAGATTTTGATAAATTAGTTTATACATGGAAACTATGGGTTTTGCATGGGTATAAACAAGCAAAAGGCAATTTTGGAAAATAGTGTTTTGAGGTTTCACAGAATGCTGGTGTAAAATTTTATTATTTATAAAAAATCAAAGAATATCGAAAAATGAAATAAAAAGATTTGGTCACACTGCAGGAAATAAAAACAAGTTTCATGACAGACAAGTTAAATAATTAAATTAAATGATTTGTTAAATGGAATTAAAACAGTTTATGTTAGTTTATACAATTGATAACAATTTCATTATCTAGGCATAACTTATTTATGGTAAACTTATTTATGATAAGCAATTTTATTTTTAAGGCACAACCTCAATTTTAAAGTTTAAATCAACAATTGAGAATTGTGTATACCCTTCTGAAGTTTCATATTTTGTTAAACCAACTAAGGGTTTCTACAATGTTAATGGTATTGAAATTTTATATTTTGTCAATGTTTTTTTACGTTAGTACTACACTATTATGACATCAACAATAATAATAGCTATAAAACTATTACTAATATTAAAAAACATCTTTCAAAGTAAAAAATTAATTTTAACTTTTTTTTTTTTGTAGTTACTTCCTTAATTTTTATTTATTATTTTATTATTATTAATTTTATGTATAGCTATTAATACAAGTTTGTATTAATAAGGTTGCCAGTAAAATTAATGATGCCGGTTTATTTGCAACATCATTAAAAGATTTCAACCAAAATTGGTTATAAGTTAAATGTTTTACAATTCATTATGAATATTATTTTATTTAATAATAATACGTATTAAAAAAGTATAGATGTTGAAAAAAACTTATAAAAAAGGTTTTGATTTCTTTTTAGTTAAAAGGAAACTTTTAAGAAAATAAGTTTTTATTTTAAAACTGTTTTTAGAATTAATAACAATGATTTAACAGAAACTTTCTTGGTATGTGTATATATATATATATATATATATATATATATATATATATATATATATATATATATATATATATATATATATATATATATATATATATATATTTATATATATATATTTATATATATAAATATCAGATCAGGTTATCCTGCTACTGGTAACATGTAACCCAGTACAATCTGCTTCATGTCCTGCTGCCTTGTAGGATACGCCTTTTTAGGCAAAGGCTAGGAGATGCCAACTCCGATTTAAAATACCCCCTGCCTTGGGGCTCTTGGTTGAGTAAAGGCTAGAGATGGTGTCTCGATAAAAATACTCATCTTGGGCAGATGTTAAATGCACCCAGCTACTGTCTTGTAGAAAGCCTCCTAGACAAAGACTTAAGGGGTAAACAGATTCTATCTGTTGACCAGCCTCGCACTCCTTCTTCATCTATTAGGCTGGCGCAGATGTATTTTTAATACATTGTTTCCAGTTTAGGATGTTAAATGCTGGATCTTCTTGACTCAATGCATGGGTTTGCTTGTGTCACTGTTTTTATGACTAGGCAACTCATTCTATTATCTCCTTATGAGGGTACAGCTCTAAAACTCAGTTTTATGGTTCTGAGGCCGGCTGGTAGTCAGGTTTCCCGAACTCTGTGTAGCTCTCAGAGAGGCTGATTCCATCAACAGCTGAAAAATATCAAAGTATTAACAGTGCCATGTTGCGCATGGATGGTGTCCCTGTTTGTACTTTTGGTGTGCATTGCGGAGGCCACATTTGGAGCCCTTTGTTATGGCTTAGGGTTTATTAGTAGTAATGAGGCAATTGCTTGGGCTATTAAACGGTGTTCTGAGTACTATCTATGCTTTGAGTCAAGTTCTTCAATCTAATTTAAAAATGAATAAAGTACCAAAAACTATAAAACACAAAAAACCATCATCATCACCAAGTTCTCTAAACCTATCATTCACTAATATTCGTGGTCTTCAAAGTAACTTTTCTTCTGTTGAGTCTTATCTCTTGCAAAGTTCACCAGACCTACTTGCTCTTTGTGAGACTAATTTGAGTTTGGCTGTCTCATCTTGTGATCTTAGTGTTGATGGTTATCTTCCTCTGATTCGTAAAGACTCCAATAGTCACATGCTTGGCCTGGGCATTTACATTCGTAAGAATTCACCTGTTTGTCGTGAAACTAGGTTCGAATCCACAGACTATTCTTTCATGTGCTTTCGTTTAGCACCACTTCACCCTATTGCCTTTCTTTTTGTTCTATATCGCTCTCCTTCATCTCAAGACTGCACTCTTTTTGACGTTATTTCTGATCATATTGACCAAGCCCTCTCTCTTTATCCATCAGCTAATATAGTTGTTGTCGGTGACTTAAATGCTCACCACTCTGAATGGCTTGGCTCTAGTGTCAGTGACTCTGCAGGCATTAAAGCCCACAACTTTTGCCTTTCTCAATCCCTAACTCAAATAGTCAACTTTCCAACTCGCTTTCCTGACAACCCTAATCATTTACCTTCTCTACTCGACTTATGTCTTGTTTCTGATCCTAGTCAGTGCTCAGTTTCTCCACATTCACCCTTAGGTGCTTCTGATCACAGTTTAATCTCTTTAAAACTAATATCTCATTCTTCTTCATCACCTGAATCCCCCTATTATGGAACCTCTTACAACTACAGTAAAGCTGACTGGGATTCTTTGCGTGATTTTCTTCGTGATGGCCCTTGGGTAGAAATCTTTCGTCTTCCTGTCGACAAATGTGCTTCTTACATAACTTCGTGGATTCAGGCTGGCATAGAATCTTTTATTCCCTCTCAACGATTCCAGGTCAAGCCTCACTCTCCTCCATGGTTTTCCTCACACTGTGCTGCTGCGATTGCCAATCGAAACCGTTACTTCCATATTTATCAGCAAAACAATTCTCCAGAAAACAGACATCTGTTTATTACTGCTAGAAACAACTGTAAAAAGGTTTTGTCTAACGCCAAAACCCGCTATTC